>NW_013666730.1:206480-210391 GCF_000517525.1 Limulus polyphemus | reverse complement strand
TGTGCAAGACCTAGTCAATGAGCATTTTGTAAACATGATGATGAAATAGTAATTTTGGTTTTCTTCTTAATGATCAGACAGCTGTACACAAAATGAAGCCTTATTTTGAAGGCTTCTGGAGTAAACGATGTGCAAGACCTAGTCAATGAGCATTTTGTAAACATGATGATGAAATAGTAATTTTGGTTTTCTTCTTAATGATCAGACAGCTCCTATAAACAAACATGAACAAGACACGCATGAAAGCTCTGTTTATTTTAATTTTCTTGCGTATAAAGGATGATTATACACTATCAATTGAAACTGTATTCGCGTATTAGACGTAACACCCTATTTCAAAATAGGACAGAACAGTAAAGTTATTACACACATTGAAGTAGTAATCGGCTGACTTCAATTAAGAATGCACTCTAAAAATGAAATCAGGCCACATATTGAAGTCGTAATAACTTTACTTTCTGTTAACATTACCACCAAAATGAAGCCAGTTCACATATTAAAGTAGTAGTCAGTTGACTTTAATTGAGAATGAAAAAAATGAAGCCAGTCCACATATTAAAGTAGTAGTCAGCTGACTTTAATTGAGAATGAAAAAATGAAGCCAGTCCACATATTAAAGTAGTAATCAGTTGACTTTAATTGGGAATGAAAAAATGAAGCCAGTCCACATATTAAAGTAGTAGTCAGCTGACTTTAATTGAGAATGAAAAAAATGAAGCCAGTCCACATATTAAAGTAGTAATCAGTTGACTTTAATTGAGAATGAAAAAATGAAGCCAGTCCACATATTAAAGTCGTAGTCAGCTGACTTTAATTGAGAATGAAAAAATGAAGCCAGTCCACATATTAAAGTAGTAGTCAGTTGACTTTAATTTAGAATATACTCCAAAAAAGGATATCTTACCACATATTGAAGTAGTAATCAACTGGCTTCAAGTAAGAATATACCCGAAAAATGAAATCATTGCACATATTGAAGTCATAGTCAGCTTACTTTTAACTGATAATGTGCTGCCAAAAATGAAGCCAGTCCATGTATTGAAGTAATAACAATCAGCTGACTTTAACTAAAAAATTGCTAAAATTGACAAAAAATGCACAGCTGGAGTTTTTGACGGAATTAATTCACGATATTTTTTTCTTCTCATTCTTAGAAATCTGAATACAGCTCTCTGTTGTTCATAATTCAAACACAAAAAGACACCGAGACTGATATAAAGCGATACATTTGACTTAAATTTTAGTTAACCGTTCAAAAGATTGCTTATAATTATTTGTTTTAATTCGTACAGCCAAATAATTGATTGTATCGTAACACCACTGTAAGACCATTGATAAGTTTAACACGTCACTCTTCTTGAAATGATTCATTGCACTATTTGTACTAAATAGGACTCATGCTTAAGCCTTATGAACTGAATAAAACATTGTAGACAAGCAATATGCAGTGTATCACAGCAAAACGTTACCAGTGGATAGCAAACTAATCCTTCACTATGTCTACATAATCTCCTACACGCTGATAATATTTTGTTGTGACACAATTAGTGAATGTTGTATTACCTGGTCACTTGCTGGGCAGTTCTACAACAGAGTTAGGTCTAAAGATTTGGTTAGATTTCGAGGTTCCATTAAGTATAAAAGTGGGGAATTAACAACAACTTTTACAAAATCGTGAATATTTTTGGAACAAACCAGCAAACTATAAAACCTACTTTACCAGCTGGTATAACTTCTGAAAATTACTGATTATCGTGACTACTACTTACGACCTATCACTCCATACAAACATTGATCCGACATTTTTTTTAAACAAATTACTATGATAATATAAAATCTATGTGATTTTCCTCAAAATTATGACTCAAGGATTATTCCAGCACTTATCTAATAACTAAAGACTTGAAACAAGCCCTTCTTTGTGGTAACAACACTGTCACTATGCAACATAAAGACAGTTGAATTCTTCTTCGTAGTAACTCATCACCAAACTTACACAGGAAGGACAGTTGACATTTTCTTTGTAGTAACTCGTCACCAAGCTTACACAGGAAGGACAGTTGAAATTTTCTTTGTAGTAACTCGTCACCAAGCTTACACAGGAAGGAGAGTTTCTACAAGAGAAACAAAATTAATTAAGGTAAATTAGCTTAGACTTAGGTAATCTATAATACCAAATTATGAACTATAGGGTCTTTCATTGATCTTAAAAAATGTTTGAAATACGATTTACCTGACAGCTTTATCCAGTGGATTTCAAATTCTATCGAAGCTCCAGATAGTAGCATGGGAGGGTAGAGGATGGGAGCTAAACTAATAATTAAGGTTGGGCTTAGTATATAATGCCTTAACATCTTGGTATTTATGCCCAAATATCGTATTGGGGGCTGGAATGTTAATTTCAAGGAGAGCTTTGCTGTCTACCTTATTGATGTATAGCACTTTAATTATTATTTTTCTTCTTATTTTTATTATTATTATTTTTGTGGGAAATCACCTTCCCACATCTGACAGCAGACAGGGAAATGTGGTAAAGATGTGGGACGTTTTGGGCTAGAACACCCACATTTACTCCTTTTCCTTTTTTCTTCTGAGCATGTGAGGTCGGTGACGTTGAGGTTAAACTGGATAGACAGTGTGCCCCAACGTAATTTGGGTCTTACTTCCGCCGGACACTAGACCCACCCTATGATTCGTGCCCCAGTGTTGGATGTTTGTTTTGTGGCAACATTTTTTTTTTTTTTTTTTTGTCTTTCTAGTTAATTGTTTCTCTCTTACTTTAAAATTACGTTTAATTATATATTTATATAGTTAAGGCTAACATTTTATATATTTATATAGTTAAGGCTAACATTTAAAACCAAAAATATTTTTAAATCAGAGCAATATTCTGATAATGATGACCTTTGAGAAATGGCGTCACATATTTTTCTTCATAACATTTTATGAAATATTTCACATAATAATAAGGAAACCTATTCAAAAACAACAGTATAATTTAACTCTTGTACTGTCAATAGAATTTGAAATCCATTGCATAAATCTGTCCATTCGTCAATAAACGGGGACTAGTAAATAATGTAAGAAACACGCCTTTTGCAATTTATATTTAGCGTAATGCCATAATGTGCTAATGATGTGGTTATTCTGATTTAGCGTAATGCCATAATGTGCTGATGATCTGGTTATTTTGATTTAGCGTAATGCCATAATGTATTGATGATCTGGTTATTCTGATTTAGCGTAATGCCATAATGTGTTGATGATCTGGTTATTTTAAAACAAACACTTCAACTAATACTGTGACATTTTTGAGTACTGATATGATAATTAAAGGGTAATTTATATCCGCTAACACTTCTCTGATAGTCTTTTTCATCTGACAAGTGAAACATCATAAAAGCCCCCACCCCCTCCCAAATTCTACCTCTATTACCCACTTCTCCTAGTAGTCACATTAACAATTTTGTTTTTCTCAAATACATTATTCAGATTGATTGGAAAAGGTTAATTGAGCAGATACCACACCTGATAATAGAAGAGCTTCCAAGTCAAAGATAACAACAGTTTAGATGGTCTTTGTGAGATGTGAATTTTGAAGCTGCTTAGCTTAACGTACATATCAAATGTCAACAGACTACAATATCGACAAAATCAAATTCTCAGATATGTAGAAGGTTTTGCAAAAGGGGGGTACCTTTATATTTTTTTCAAATGACTGCGGTATCTATTTGGTGTTGTTGAGTAGGTTTCTATATTGTTATTCTCTGAAACATTTCATACAAGATTATGGAGAAAAAATTACACCACATTTTATAATGGTCATCTTCATCACAATATTACTCTAACTTAAAGCTATCTGATTTAAGGTCTTAACCATAAGCTCTTTACACGGATTTTTTTTTTTTTTT
>NW_013666730.1:192585-206128 GCF_000517525.1 Limulus polyphemus | reverse complement strand
GACGTTATCATACCCAGAACTTAGTCTAAACTAATCAGTCGTAGATACTCTACCCGTTTAGTACTTACTTACCCAGTCCCACCATCAATCATGTCTAGGGCAGCATACGTCATTTTAACGAATGTATATGTTTCTGGGAGCCAAACAAAAGCTGCTGATTCGCAATCATTATACTGCATCCGTTTAGTACTTACTTACCCAGTCCCACCTTCAATCATGTCTAGGGCAGCATACGTCATTTTAACGAATGTATATGTTTCTGGGAGCCAAACAAAAGCTGCTGATTCGCAATCATTGTACTGCAAGTAAGGCACATAGACTTCCAATCTGTTTTATTAGGCTTAACTTATAAACTAGATCTGCTTAATGAAGACTGAGCTTGGTGACCTTTGCCAATGGTATCTTATCTTTAATGGGAGTAGGTTGTGAAGTCAATACAACAGCTTGCTAAAGTTCTTCCTACAGTTAACAACTCGTGTGTTAAGCATAAATTTAAAAGTAACCTGGACAGTTATATAATCGTTTAAGGTTAATTCCTATTTCTTAGTTAGAAGGTAAATAGAAATAGAAAAAGTTATAGTACAGAGACTTTCCTATGTTAACCCTCTCTCATTCTCATTCGGGAATACCTCTTTTTAACCATAACAGTATACGTAAGCGCTTACGTCAGCAATGTAAATCACCACAAGTGTTTACTGCTACTTTAGGAATAACTATAGGAAAAGTTAGTTTCTCCCAACTTTGATTTGAAATATCTTGAATATTTTAACTAGAATTTTTCTTTGTGGTTAAATTCCTTATGACAAAAAGATAAAGAAAATAAAGTTGGTTGGATGAAATATCTACTCACTAGAATTAATGTAAATCTAAATAGTTTACAGAACGTATCATTATTTTTTAAAAGGTGATAAACCTATAAATTGAAATTTTAAGAATTAAAAGACATAAAAATTTAATTATTAAGTACGGTAGTACTTAATAGTAGGGATTGACAAGGTTTCCAAATAAAACCGACCATTCAAAGTATTGGTTACGATATATTATGCGCATATATACTAATAACGCGCTAGAAAGGTCTTTAACATTTCCGGTATAATAATTCAAAAATTTCTAAAACAGCAACTTTTTCATCTACTACCTACCTAGCTATCTGATCACGTCAGGAGGCTAGCCCAAGACGGCTTGGACTATCACTACAAGATTTCTCTGGCTTACTTGACTGGTCTGTGGGTATCTGCTTTTCATATTCCGATAAATATATACAGATTTTTTTGTAAATGGTAGGTATATCATGCACGTACTTAAATATCTTTTCAAACCAACAGATGGCGCTACATATCGATGGATAGACACGTGATAGTTTCTAAAGGTAAAGTATATACTTTATACAAGTGTAACATAAAAGTAAACAAACAAGAGTATTAAAAAACTATGAATTTTAAAATGAAGTAGGGATCCCGCTGCAAAAAAAGTAATGAAACAAGAATTAGAACCACAATCACAAGTTTATAAAATTTAATCCCTGCTTTGGCAGCTTTATTCACTTATCTGTAGGCCAAAGTAAGGATTAAATTTTATAAAATTGTGATTGTGGTTTTAATTATTGTAACAGTTATAGCTATCCGAGATATGGCTGTACTGAAAATTTATAGATGTTATGTTCATTTCATGGGCATATTAAAACTGAACAAATAAATAAGAAAAAAAAATAAAATTGTAATGGAAGTAGAGATCGTTGGTTATTCATAGAATTACTATAAGAAGTATCCAAAACAAAATAAATGCTGCAATATAAAGTACATAACCAAGTAAAGTGATACTGAAGCAGTCTAAATTTGCCAACCAAAGCAGGGATTGAAAATCGTTTCAAAATCTATCCAACTTGTATCACTTTACTTGTTTGTGTACATTTTATTGCAGCATTTATTTTGTTTTTGATACTTCTTATAGCAATTCTACGAATAATCAACGATTTCTACTTTCTGTTAAAATATGAATATTTTTTTTCCTATTTGTACCTAATAGCAGAGCTTATATTTAAATTATTCATTGATTATTAAAATTACAACCTCAATATTCTTGTAAGATATCCAGTATGGTAGATAACAGACAGAAAGATAATTTACCCTTTCTATAGAAGAACTAATTGCTTAGTTAATACGTGTCAAGATCTATTTAGGTATCTAACATATAGTTAATACGTGTAAAGATCTATTTAGGTATCTAACGTACAGTTAATACATGTCAAGATCTATTTAAGTATCTAACGTATAGTTTGTCAATCTCAAGCCACATTATAAATAATTTTCGCTGCTATACAGTCTTCTCGATTTTATTTCCCTATTTTTTGTTTGTTAAGAACAAAGCTACACAATGAATTATCTATTGCCACCACAGATATCAAAACCCGGTTTTTTAGTGTTTTAAGCTTTCAGACTTACCGCTGTGTCACTAGAGGCTTTTCTGTGTGTCTGTTGTGTGTTGACAAAAATGGATTAAAAATGAATGTTAGTAATAATATTTTTATTATTTGGCGGTCTTTTCAAGTTATTCTAACCTCTTTCTTTTGTTGGTTTGTTTTAATGCAAAGCTGCAAAACAGATTACCGGAGCTGTGTCCACCACAGCTCTCGAACCTCGAACTTCGGTGTTATAAGACTTCAAGGTTACAGCTGAGCCACCAAAAGCACCTCTTTCATTACGGTGACAATTGACAGTACAATGAAGTTCTATAATATACGCACACATATACACAAGTACCCTCACAAACACACACACGCGTACACAAGCACCCTCTCTCTCTCACACACACACATATATATATATATATACATATACATACATATATGTAAATTTCTTATTTTCTAATTATTTTCGGGTTGAAATAAGTCCTGGTGGGTTCACGTTTTATCTATTTATCCTGTCTAGAGAAAAAGTGTCATACACCAAAGAAATAATCGTATCTCTTCAGGTGCTTTCGTCTCTTGCTCGTTATGCCATTACTCATGCTACTGCTGGGTTGGCTGTTATTTTTGGTATTGCTATTGTTGTTATTTAAAGGTATTTCCTGTAGTTGGAACCGAAGTGTTACGCGAATCCTCGGAAACGTGTACATAAGACAGTCCTGTAAACAACAAAAAAGAAATGTTGACAACTGTCCTATCTCAGTGCCATCTACTGCTCCTTTCTGTTTTTAAAGTGCTCACATGTCGATAGAGGGCCTATTTATAGTGCTTTGTCACGTTATATATCACGTTTGATATATTCAAGTTTTGCATTTCTGGCATAATAGTAGTCAACACTTGGATTAATTTACGAAAACACGATGTTAGTTTTCTGAAGGCTTCTACAGACAGATTTATGCAAGAACATTTCTAAAGTATATATTAATGTAGTATAAACCCTATGATAAATCATCCTTCTGTATCAGGTTTCAAGAAATCTGGTGGTGGCGTGGTCTGAAAGAATGTGAATATGCGTGGGAGGTATTGACCCGAGAGTGTGTGTGGTTAGAACTAATATATTTGAATGTATGTCCTGTCAAGATGTACATAGTTGGTTTCGGTGCCAACAGAACAACAGATTTATTATATCCGCGATAGAAATGTTATCTAACACATGCACCTTATAGAATACTTTGGATAACCACACAATGCACCTTGTATTATATGTAGTTGTCTCTAAGATGTATTTTGGATTAGTATTTATTTAATATAAATATTTTATTTTGTAAATTGTGTGCCTGGTATAAATTCAGCGCTCGATCCCAATTGTGCCCAGAAAACACACCAATCAAATACGTACTTCGTAAAGTGTAAAATGTGTAAATATACAGTACTTTCACTGTTACTTGATAATTGTCACGTAAAACAGTTATGTTTAGATGTATTTCATAAAACACTATTTGGTTTTTACACCAGCTCCTTAACCCTAGGTCTATGAGGACCCCATACCTTCTTTAAATACATTTTTCTTAAACTATTCATAATCCTCCCAATGGCTCAGCGGTAAGTCTGAAGACTCATAACGCTAAAGACAGGGATACCACAGCACATACAAGTTCACCATGTAGCTTTGCTCTTAACGACAAATAAATCGACAGAAAGTATTTATATATTAAATTGCATGTGGGTTCATAATATTATTGGTTACAGAGTCCCCAATAACACATGAACGATAAGAAAAACTAAAGGAAAATACCCTCACCATTGCATTTAATTCTACTAATTAGTGGTGGGATTTTCCTATGTACTTTATATAGAAAATTCATGAATTTCGGTCAGTTCTTTAAAATGAGTAACACAACAGGCAAAATTTAAAACTACCCAATAGAATGGACCTCACCGGTAACGAACGGTATAAAAACCGGTCGATAATTTCAAGATCAATCTGTTTACACAATTTCAGACACTTCAACATTTTAAATTTATACTGAAGACTACTGTACTGAATACATCTTGCTTTAATTATGTTTCATGTCTGACTCAGATACTAGTCACAACTAATTAGACTTCATACATCTGGGGTTCTTAACATTTACAATTAGAAAACGTTTTTCTGTACTAATATTACAGCTACATTTCGTTTTCTGATTGAATATTGGATTGATTCATTACATAACAATATTATTATAACTTGTTAATTTAAAAGGGGGAATAGGGATCGTAAAAGAGAAATACAGAAACGAGATGACTAGCTTAAAGTGAAAATGCAGTCGCAATAAATTAAACAAACAAGCTTAGGGTTTGAGACACAAGATAAATAAAAAATTGGGAATTTAAGAACCTGCAAATATGGATAGTAAAGAGGATAAGCATACAAGGCTGCAGATACTGTAGACATTACTTACTCAAGCTAAAAATCCCTATTTGTACTTTACCAAATGTAATTCTAGCTAACAGCATGGAGTCAAAATAGAAATTTGTAGCTGTTACTCTTCCTCCTCTCCACTGGCCATAGTAAAGCCTGTCACGGTTTTGGTGCAGCTCGCCAGATTTCCTTTTTGAGTGATATTCTACAAGGTCAAAAACGTGTTAATCAACAATTATGAGTTGATTATGTTAATATACCTCCCTCTCTCCATTTTTGATGGAGTTTGGGTCGTGACACTTCTACGACCCTCTTCCACTGTGATGACCTTAAACTCTGGTGGTCTTTCGCTGCTGCATACTTTATTTGAAATTAATTATTTTCTAAATGCAATCTATAACTACAAAAGTTCTGCTTCAATTTCGTCAAGAGTCGCCATTTCCTGCTTGCACGATTTTTGTCAATCCTTATAATCAGCTTCAACAATGGCTACTCTATCTGCAGTATCTATACAATTCGCAATCAGTCAGTGTGGGCTAAAATTCGACACTTATGATCGGCAATCACAATGATTGCCGATCCGATGCTCGAAACTGAGCTTAATACTATCTTTTAAACTACGACTGAAAGATATCCGTTGTGGTCGACTAGCTGATACGGTTCATAATGATTTACTGTATCTATTGACTATTTCATTGCATTAGTTCGAGATGCAAATCTTTAAGCTGTAGCTAGAGATTGTCATGGAGATTTATTTGAGAATATAGTGAGTATTTATAGTTTCTCTGTAACTAAATTATCCATATATTATGCATAGCAATGGGAATACATATGCCTAGACTAAGACACAACCCTCACTAAGCGCGTATAAAATTTTATCAGTAGAAAAGCAGCCTTCTTCAAATAAAACATATACATCTGAAACATCGCTTTAAATAAAACTTCGTATCTTTTGAATTAATTATTCTATGAATATGTGTAATAAAACTTAATATCATTTGAATTGATTTTTTTACTCCTTCACTTCACATATAATATAGGGATTGGCTCCTTAAAGACACCGATTATATAGTGCAAAAAGCATTGAGTATCTACATGTTACAGTAATCTAATGTTAATCTATTATTGGCTGATAATTCCTGTTTCACCCAGCACTTAAGCTTCTTAAAGGAACACCAGATGTTTGTTAGAAAACTAGCTTCAAGGGGTTATGATACCATCATTCACGCTAGAATTATGATGTTTTAGCTTATGAAAAATATAGAAATAACTTTAAAAGTACCCTACGCAATGCGCAATGATCCATTTAGTAATGTTGTCCAGGTTTTGCTGTAGGCTTGCGGAACAACAACAATAATAATAATGAAACAAATGTGCGATCCCTATTATGATATTTCAAACCGTTTTTGTGGAATATATATTTGCATAAATATATATTTTTTCCCATATCGGTCCAATTTACAACAATACATGGTAACTCCTATTGGTTAAATAATTTTCTCTTAATGCTAGCAATGAAGGGGACCGACCGCGGCCCAGTATTAGCGTGCCCCGACTGTGGATCTGTGGTACCGGGATTACTCCCCGGTATTAGCGTGCTCCGACTGTAGATCTGTAGTACTATGATTACTCCCCAGTGTTAGCATTCCCCGATTGTGAATCTGTGGTACCGTGATTGCTCCCCAGTGTTAGCGTGCTCCGACATTGGATCTGTGGTACCCTTATTACTCCCCAGTGTTAGCATTCCCCGACTGTGAATACGTGGTACCGTGATTGCTTCCCAGTGTTAGCGTGCTCCGATATTGGATCTGTGGTACCATGATTATTCCCCAGTGTTAGCATGCTCCGACATTAGATCTGTGGTACCCTTATTACTCCCCAGTGTTAGCATTCCTCGACTGTGAATAGGTGGTACCGTGATTGCTCCCCAGTGTTAGCGTGCCCCGACTGTAGATCTGTCGTACCATGATTATTCCACAGTGTTAGCGTGCCCCGATATTGGATCTGTGGTACCATGATTATTCCCCAGTGTTAGCGTGCCCCTACTGTGGATCTGTGGTACCATGATTATTCCCCAGTGTTAGCGTGCCCCGGACTGTGCATCTGTGGTACCGTGATTGCTTCGCATTTCGGGATCGTTGGTACGTTATAAGAGTGATGGTCAAATCCCACTACTGAACTGATTTGTTTGTCATAAAACACAATGCTACACAATGGACTTTCTGTGCTGTGCCCACCATGAGTATCGAAACCCGGCTTTTAACGTTATAAACAGCCACTGAGGGGCTTCACTTAGAGTAGCCCACGAGTTGGCAGTGGGTGGTTTTGACTAGATGCCTTCACTCCATTACGTCAAAATTAGGTATGGCTAGCACAGATAGCCCTCGAAGTCGTTTTACGCGCAACTCAACGAACAACAACATCGTTAATGAAGTAGTTGCGCAAATTTTGTGCCCAGATTTAGATCTCGTCAGAACACTGTTAATTGTTTATAACGAAGCCTTATCTAATTCAATTTATAAAATTAACTAATTAGAATGATTAATAACAGTCCTTTTCCTCGTTATAATTAACGAACATATTCTCTGGGATTGTCTAAACTTTTGCAGTGATCTGGTTGAACATCCAAACAGCGCCATCTTTTAATGGACATAAATATTAATTTAACTCCTTTTTTAATTTGACTTTAAAAAAGAGAGAGAGAGAATGTTAATAGGAAGATATTTTCTTGAAAATAAATTCATCAAATTACCAAACCAAATAATCTTGACTCTTACACCTAGAAGCCTAAAAAATAAAGTACCAACTCTTGAACAAAATTCAGAAATATTATCCCTCACACAACCATAGAATCCATTAATGTGTTTAATTATAGTTCAAGAACAATACTTGAACCTTACTGAAGTAAATGGCTAGACTGATGTTTGTTATCTACGGGGCTAACCCTCGCTGATACTAGATCATTTACTTGTTTCCGTCTGCCTGTGATCATCTACGAACATTCCTAATATGATTGTCTTAATCATGATCTTAATGAGTTTTGTCTAGACTTTGCTCTATTGCCCCCTGTGTTATTACGGATGTTGTTTCAATTACCATATTCGTGTTTCAGAAGCTCTTCTCATTTAATGCAGTGCCACACAAATTAGACACACCCGTGGAGTCACGAGCCAAATAACCAGTTTAATAATGACGTACATAAAAAATAAAAACATCTTACTAATATTAATTTAAAGATGGACGTTCCACCCTGTTCTATTCGAAGCCTTACTAGAACGATTAGGCGTCAATAAATAGTGAAGATATTATGAGCAAAGTTTCATCAAAAGTTGATAACGAACAAGGAAATAGGAAGTGTTGAATGCATTTACGAAGTCTGAAGAAAGTTTTGTTTAATTTAAATCTATAAATAGTTTCTTAAAGGTCAATGGCGACTTTCCAAGCAATAATCAGAAACACCCCACACGTGAAGTACTTTTGAATAAGGCCAACACCTCACACGAAAAGAATACTTTTAAATAAGGCTAAGTGAGGCATGAATTTTCATTAGCTTGCTAGCATCACACGTACTTTTTCCCTTAAATCTATTAGGGTTATCTTTGTTAGTTGGCATTCGCATTCTCTGACTCAAACAATTCCTTTAAGCTAAACAAAGTTAGGCTAACTTGCTTGTTTTGTTTGTGTTGAATTTCGCGCAAAGTTACACGAGGGCTATCTGCGCTAGCCATCCCTAATTTAACACTGTAAGACTAGAGGGAAGGCAGCTAGTCATTACCACCCACCGCCAACTCTTAGGCTACTCTTTTACCAAAGAATAGTGGGATTGACCGTCACACACTATAACGCCCCACGGCTGAAAGGGCGAGCATGTTTTGGTAGGACGGGGATTCGAACCCGCGACCCTCAGATTGTGAGATGAGCGCCCTAACCACGTGGCCATGCCGGGCCGGCTAACTTGCATGCGTAGTCTAAAACACGTTTTGGTCAAATGTTGGATATGCTGAATTATTATTGTACCAGCATTACTTAGAACTATAATATAAAATACAAGTAACTTTATTATGTATTGATATCTTATTCCAGATACTCCATCACAAAAATTCAAAAGCTTTGAAGAACCAATGCCATGTTTTTCTGTTTTGTTTATAACACCAATGGAACGAGTAGTAAAATTTCAAATCGTTTTTCTGTTTCTTTGTTTTTTTCAGTCAGGAAATGGTTTTCCCTCTTCATTCACCGATTTACTTATGTCGTATTGTCAATCAATTTTTTCTCTGACTAAGTATTCACAATATCCAAAATATTATTAGTTTAAATCAATCGAAGCGCTGTAAAAACCCACTACACAGTTCGGATGATTTGCCCATATTCGCCCCATCCCCGCGGGGGTTCAGCGATAAGTCTGAGCACTTATAACGCTAAAAATTGGGATGCGATACTCGCGGTAGGTACAGTCCATTGTGCAACCTTGAGCTTAATAACAAACAAACAAACTGCTCGTGTTCTTAATTTCTGCTTCTCACTTGTACGGGTAGCAGGTTAAATAATTTGGCAGAAGATGGCGTTTTATATTCACATTCTAAACTTGTACACTTTTTTTCATGGAATTCAGTTATAAATGTGAAAAATACTCTATTTTAGAATTTTTTATATATCTTCCGTCCTCTATTGGGCAATTAATAAAATTAACAAAAGCTCTGAAAATACTTTCCATATCATAAAATACAAATTAACAAAAGCTGCGAAAAGGTTTTCCATATCATAAAATGCCAATTAACAAAAGCTCAAATATACAGCAAGGGACAAACTTAATTCCTTTGACTTGCTATATTCTAAATAATTACTTACACTCACTGTTCATAGCCAGCATAAAAACAGCTCAAAAATTAGCTCTTAAAATGTATTTTAAAGGTTCATATATGTGTTCTCTCTCTAGGATGTATTTCAATGGTTCATATATGTGTGTATGTGTTCTCTCTCTAGGATGTATTTCAATGGTTCATATATGTGTGTTCTCTCTAGGATGTATTTCTAAGGTTCATATATGTGTGTTCTCTCTAGGATGTATTTCTAAGGTTCATATATGTGTGTTCTCTCTAGGATGTATTTCAATGGTTCATATATGTGTGTGTTCTCTCTAGGATATATTTCTAAGGTTCATATATGTGTGTTCTCTCTAGGTATACCACCTTTTTTAACAGGGGACGAGGCAGTTTGTTTTTAATGACAAAAACAACAATTCTTTAACTTTAAAACACAACTTCGTAATTACTGAATACCAAAATAAATTATTAAGCATACTTATAGATACTTACAATGTTGAATAGTGCATAAAGCCAATGTTATACAATTGTTTGTATTTTTAAAAAGTCGTGAGCACATTTCAAACACTGGGTATACACCTCTGCAGATTGTGGGGAAGTTATGTTTTCAAATACATATATGTCTTACGTTATACTTAGAATAAGTACTTTTCTATTGTCCTTTTATGAATTAAAATGGCTCTCACAATAAGCAATAAAAAATACACAAAGGTTGCACCACATCGTTGCGTATTTTTAAAAATGTAACCTATTAAACTAAACAGTATTGAGTAAAAAAAAATTAATGAAATGTTGACGGCTCAGCATGGACAAAATGTAATTCTAGGTTCTCATGAATGAAAACAAAGAAGAATGTGTAATGATATGTCAACCACACTATATCTGCTAAATCCAATGCCGACGAGGCCTTTCGCCCGATACCAGGGCTAACCAGGCCGATTAGGATGCGATAGACATAGTAGTGGTCGAAGCACTGTAACTCTTACGGTTGAGCCCCCCAGTGGCACAGCGGTATGTCTGCGGACTTACAACGGTAGAATCCGGGTTTCGATACCCATGGTGGGCAGAGCACAGATAGCCCATTATGTAGCTTTGTGCTTAATTATAAACAAACAAACTTACGGTTGAATAATATTGAATAAAAATAATTAACTCAAACTCAGTTTGATTACCATGTAACCTATTAAACTTTAGCAATATTGAGTCCAAAACAAATAATGCAATCTTTATGACTAAATATGACCAAATATTAAGTAGTACTTAGTAAAAAACTGACTGTAACTTGATCGCGTATTATGATTAAAATTTGACTTGTTTATATAAATTATTACCGAATAAAAAAATTGATTGAAACTTTGGATGACGTATTTCGGTCAACATTTGACCTATTAAGATTAAATAATACCAAGTAAAAACATTGATGGAAATGTGGTGACACATTATGGTCAAAATGTGACCACTTGTTAAACTTGAGAAGAATTTATTCTTTGTATATTAGTATTTGAATAAAAGAAAAAAAAATTACATCATTGTACCCTTTTAAATAAATAAAATAAAAACTAAAATAAATTAGTTTTATTTATATTCAAAGCAACCGGTTGGTTGGAAAATAATTAACACAGTTGTGATCTTAACGTTCCCCATGTGCAGAGTAGTTTTCGTCTCAAAATACTCTTCCAAGTTTGTGAGTTTTATGATTTCCTAAACCTTTCCCAGTGCATCTTCTACTCGAAAAGCTTAAAAGATGTAAGGACTATTAACTGAAGAAAAATGGGCTTTATTAACATAAACGCGGCTGTTTTACCTCCTGTCGAAATATTTTTCTTATTTTCTTGCCAAAAATATTCACCTAAAGTTGGCAACTTGCTAGTGGCTGCTCCATATTTTATGTTTTTGTCCATGTATTATTATTTTTAAAGTTTCATACATAGAATATGGCTCCTGATTTCCCAATCTTCAAAATGGCTGTTAGCTCTCTACTTGAACATATATATATATATATATATATTATATAGCATGAACACGCACTTTTAAGCAAGCTATCAAAAGGACCGTTAACATTTTAGAGGATATTTTATCTTCATCGAACCTTGGTGTTACCATGGTTACGCAGTTTTCTTGGTATCAGTATTTTACACAGAGGGAAATGAAATCGAAATGGACAAAGTAAGTTTCGTAGAGCACTTCTTATTTCTGGCTTTTAAAACCTTTTAGAGCCTCATGCTATGAGCCAGCACAGTTGATACATCAACACCTAATTTAGGTTGAAAGACACTAAAAGATGTTCAGTAACTAGATATACTAGAAAAGAAACGATTAAAAATACTTTATATTAGCGCAGGTGGTAGACACTTTTCTACTCGCCTTTTATTAGCGCAGATGATAGACACTTTTTCTACTCTTCGTCCATACGATGTAATAGTAGAGAAACAATTTTCGGAACTATCTGTGAGTTTTCAATCAACGATCTTAGAATATTTGTATTATGTCCTTTATAAAGAATGGTAAATATATATGTATACACACAAAGGTGTGAAAGTTTATTACGGCATCTCAATATATATTTTATAAGGCACGTGTAAGTCTTATCATTGTATCATTGATTTACTATAAAATTGGATTTGTGATTATAGAGACTTAATATTACAAGAAACTATTACAAAGTTAGTACACGCGCATGATGCATTTAAGCCTTAAATGCTAATATTTAGTATAGTCACTTTTGGCATGAATAACAGCTTGGCTTCTTTGTGCCAATATATTTAAGTGTTTTTTTTTTGCGATGTCTCTAGTGTAATTTCATTTCACTTCTTATTGAAGAAGTGTCCAGGAACTTTCTTTACAGTTGATGCTTTGTGAAGCATGAAGTTCAACAAATAACAAATTTGTTCTCTCTGGTTAAGGACTGGCCATTTCATTCGCTGAAGATCGCCTGAGTTTTCTGTCTTTGAAAATTAAACCCGAAGTTTTATAGTCGTATGTTTGGGGTCGTTATCACCTTGAAATATTAAATTCTGTCCAATCAGCTTCTTCACAGAGGGTCTTATATATATATAACATCTCTTTCAATGAGCCTCTTTTCTCGGTCCCGGTTATAATTGTCTGATGTTATAAGACTGGGTTTCCTTTTACCTTTCCAATATGTATCTCACAGTTCTTGTTGAACAGCTGAGGTCCTTTGTAGTTTGTCCTAAACTTCAAACAGCATCATTTAAGGATTTGAATCTGTCAAAGGGTGTCAGTCCTTTTTCTTTTGGCATTTTGATGGCAACATTTTAGAAAGAAAAAAATCAACCCTTATACACCTACATGTACCTGCACGAAAAACTTAAGATGTTAAAACTGTCGAATTTTTGTCAGTGATGAAGGATACATAAACTAATGACAATCACGCGTAACAATTTTGAATTTACATGAGAAATCTTGAACGACTTAAAAAACATCTGCAACACTTAATCATTCGTGCTTATGTGTTGCTTTTATCTTACGCATTTAATTAATTTAAAATTTTACCAAATGAAAAGCATGCATGAAATAAGAAAATCAATAATTTCCCTATTTGACGGTTTTCCAACATTTTCAATCAAAAAGATTATATTTTATGTATGGTGTTCTGAGTTTTCTGTTACTCACCACAGTGATTCTATATTTATGTTTACGTATAATAAATACTCCAACAATATATGAAGCCTGATCTTGTTCCTTCAATCTTCTCTTGTCCAGGAGTAACTGGAGAGAGGGGGGGATTTTCCGAAACTGGTATAACTCAGGAACAAATAGTCAATCGAATGATAGATTAGGCTTCATATTAATTCTTAATAATTCTTTCATATAGGCACAACAAACTGCTTCCCAGTGGCACAGCGGTAAGTCTGTGGACTTACAACGCTAGAAACCCGGGTTTCGATACCC
>NW_013666730.1:180004-191585 GCF_000517525.1 Limulus polyphemus | reverse complement strand
TCTGCATATATGTAATTCTACATTCATAATCTTTCTTTTATCAAAGTACCAGTACACTAGAGTTTCTGTTTCCCTGATGACATTATAATATAACCTAAATATCCCGTTAAATGCCAATCTTTATCACAGTGAAAATGTTAAAACTTCACTTTAACAACTGAACCTTAAACCTTGTAAATGGTGCATGCTTTGTTGTCAATTTCGTGAAACATTCAGCGCCACTGAAAGCACATAGTACAAAGAACATAAAATAAGGCTATAGTTTTAAAATATGAATTTTCTCTTACAATAACTTATTACAAGTAATTAAAACAAAAATAATAGGCTTCCGTTGCCTTTGGAATATTTTTACGTGATTATTACTCTGTGTGTGTGTGTTTCTGTACCCAATTCATATTTTATGCATTTAAAAACCAATGAGTCAGTTTCATGTAAAGCAGAAAGTACCCCAGAGCGATAGGATGTGAAATACCGTATGTCTAAGGCAAATATAATTAGGCCTTCTTTAGTTTGTGAGATTCTGCACTACTTTATATTTTTGTATTACAGAAAAGAAGCTGCTATTACTTGGGTTTCGTTAAGAAAGTACGTTGCTTACATGACTTTTGAATTCTCGTGTCCCTATTTGTTAGGAGATTAGGTAGTTCCGCAGAGATAGAAACTGTCATATCCCTATTTATTGGCAGAGAGTTAGGCAGTCCCACAGAAATCGTGTCTTTACTTGGCAGAGTATTAACACTTTCAATATGGGCTCGGTCAATTTGACCAATCACGTGACCTTTTTGTACTCGTTTAAGCAGTTCTGCAAGAATCGAAACTGTTGTGTTCCTTCTTGGCAGAGGATTCACAGAAATCGAAACTGTTGTGTTCCTACTTGGCAGAGAGTTAGGCAGTTCCACAGAAATCGTGTCTTTACTTGGCAGAGTATTAACACTTTCAATATGGGCTCTGACAATGGAATGACCTTTTATTCAATCAAAATCTTCTGCCCAAAGTGGATCCATAAGCTACATTTTTCACCTTTAATAAATATTTACTAGCGAAGGATTTCCCTCCTAACTAGGAAGGAATTGTTTTTCTAAGCAGAAATGTTAAGATATATATATATATATATATAATTATTTACTAATCAGATAATTGTTAAGTGTTGTTGTTTTTGTTCTTTCCACAAAATAGTAACCATTTAAGCCAAGCTAGCGCAAGCAATTCTTACAAAACCGCAAATCTTTCACGAGCATACGCAGTTTGGTCTATTTTTTTTCTTTCTCGAATTAACTATAACAGATTGGGTGCATGAGCCGACGAGGTGGGAAGCAAGTACTTTGTAGCGTTTCATTGCTTTCGTAACTTTCCAACCATAACCTCAAACTTAAATACTATATCATCCAGAGCGGTTTTGAAATATGCATTAGTTTTAAACAACATTATAGAGTTAAAGACGCCACCAATTATTCTATGCCATTCGTGCCCAGTAATCAGAGAAGGAAAAAGCTAAGTACATAATCTGTATGTAGGTGCAACAATTGCTGACAAAATAAAATGTATTTGATTGCGCCTGAATGCCATGTCCTACGTGATCTACGTGCAAAAGGCAGCATTGTTGTCTTTTTACTTTTACGACTGAGCAATATGATCTGGCATTAAACAAATAAAACCTTGTGAGGCCTCACCTCGTAGAGGCAAACGCTGAAACAAAAGGTTCGTTCTAAAGCCATATATAAAGAATAAATTCACTTTAGCTCTTGTAATATAGAATAGAATGAATCTATAACGATATAAACGTTCTTGCTCAATTATATCATTGCTAAATGTTCAATGGCTTACAATTAAAATAGATATAAATGGACATGAGTCATGATGTGTGTTACGAGAACCCTAGAGTTACCACGTAAAACTGAATAGTGCAAACATATGGGGCGTCAGCTACAATTACCCACAACAAATCGAATGAGAACAAGCCGAGTGCAAATGTGTTACCAAGTGCCTTAAACAGGAACAGACCCACAACAATTTGTATATTAGTTATGTGTGGTTGGGATTGTTTTATTGTTGGGATTATTTTATTTAAGATAAACGCAGATAAACATTACTTTTTACTTTTTATAGTACGTTTAGGAGTTTCTGGTTATTATTCCAATGCGACTATTGATCTTTGCTTTCAACTCGTATTACGAACAATGATCACATGGAAATCTCTCCTGTGTTTACCATGGTTATAGGACAATTGCCCCTCGATAACTGCCCCCGTAGGAAAATTGCCCCCTAACAACTGCCCCCCCCGCAGTCATATCTTCTTTATATAACTTTGCGTAGTTCAACATTTTTACTTTATTACTATAAAAATAATTTAACATGAAACTTGTGTTATTTTCTGCTACTTAAACATGTGCTAACGTTATATAACCTTGCATAGTTCAACATTTTTATGTTATTACAATGAACAAAATTTAACGTGAAATCTGTGTTATTTTCTGCTACTTAAACATGTGCTAACGTTATATAACCTTGCATAGTTCAACATTTTTATGTTATTACAATGAACAAAATTTAACATGAAACCTGTGTTATTTTCTCCTACTTAAACAGTTTTAGATGATTCATTCTTCTATAAAATACAAGAAATATTTGTTTTGTTTTCCTATTTTAGTCAGTTATATTAACATAATATGATATGGCGGCGGGAGAGGGGGGGAGGGCAGTTATCCAGAGGGCAGTTGTCAGATACCGTTTACCACATAGACGAAATTTTATGGAAGAAATTATTGTTTAGATAAGAGTTAGCGCAATAAATTTTGCCTTAGATATTTTCTTTTTCAGACGAAACTGGCTTGTTCATTGTAATTGTAATAAAAATTGTCATTGTAGTCTTATTATTTTATCAAATTACGATAAAGCCTATAATTGGTTTGTTTATTTGTTACGGATTTCGCGCAAAACTACACGAGGGCTATCTATCTGCGCTAGCCGTCCCTAATTTAGCAGTAAGACTAGAGGGAAGGCAGCTAGTCATCACCACCCACCGCTAACTCTTGGGCTACTCTTTTACCAACGAATAGTGGGATTGACCGTCACATTATAACACCCCTACGGCTGAAAGGGCGAGCATGTTTCTTGTGACGGGGATTCGAACCGCAACCCGCAGATTGCGAGTCGAGCTCCCTAACCACCTGGCCATGCCCCCCCCCCCCTATAATTGTATTAACGACTACAAGTTTTGTTTCTTTGTTGTTAAACGCAAAGCTACATAATGGGCTATCTGTGCTGTGTCCACCATTGGTATTGAAACCCGGTTATAAACCTTCATACTTACAGCTGAACTAGGAGGAGGCACCGCTATAAGTACCGTTAAGATAATAAATGCATGTATATTTGAAACCTCACTTAAACTTTCCTAGCAAAATATTATTTGGCATTTACTTATTTATTTTATTCTATGAGCCAGTCGTGACCTAGTGATTAGAGTGCTCGGAGTATTAACCCGAGGATTCATGGTTCATGAAAACGCTCTACGCACGTTGAAGCCATGGCTGCACAACAAGATTGACTGTCAAATCTGAAGAGTTAACATGAGTGCTGTTGATTAGCTTATCAATTAGTTATCAGTTCAAAGTTAAAGACGGACCTCTGTGTGGCTTAGTTTAATATTTTTTCAGACTCAAACTGATTATTTTTTGTTACCTATGATTTTTCTATTACTGGTTTTTTAATTACTTGCGTTCAATCGAAAGGATTTCATTGTAAACAGTTATCCCTCTATGGTTTACAACCATAAATCCGGAATACGATTTTCCGCGGTGGACATAGCACGGATAGTCCCTTGGAGTTTGTAGAACTTCTAATACCAGCTAAAGTTTATGATAAATATACATTTAATTATTTCTTTAAGAATTATTAATTTTTCTTTCTCGTATACTAATGCCATTACATTAAACTTGACAGTAGTTTTGTTGATTAATTAGAAAAATTCTCACTTCATGTGTAATTATAGAGAGGGGAAAATCCCAACTAATTTAGAAAATGAATCACCTCAAAAATTTGTGCCAGTTCCACTAACAGCAACGCACGATGTATTTATTATGAGACCATACTCATCTATCTCTGACTGGGACAACTTACTGCAGTTGCCTAATCTGTTCCCTTACCATCTGTCAGCTTTCTTATGGGGCAGACAACAGCTCGTAATTGTTGGTTCTACTCAGTTAAATGTTAAGACCAGCTAGAACAGATCGTTTTTCTGTACTTTTAGAGCAATGGTAAGATCCGATGAACTTGTAATGTTTCAGTTATATGATTTTTTCATTTTGTTTAACCCAAACTGGAGTTTATTACGAGGCATTTCTCTTAATGTAAATAAATTAACGACCTATATCTCCATAATATGTTTTTATTGACTTAATATTTCGCTATTAAAACTTCGTCCTACAAGTTCATTAATCCAGTTCAAACGCTGTAGGTTATCGATAGTGAACTTGTAGGAGTTAAGCAAGCCTTAATGGAGAAATATAAATAGAGTCAATAAAGATACATTCTGGAGAAATAGGTCACTTTATTCACATTAATAGAAATGCTTCACTTATATGTGCTCTCCGTCTAAATTGTTAAACACTAAATCTGTGGTAAACCGTTTTACACAGCACCTTTCTTCCGTTGTAAATTTGTTGCCCCCCACCCAAAAAAAAACAACAACAACTACAACTATAGAGGAAAAAGTAGTTTTCTTGTCAATTTTTTACTGATATTCTCTGTTGAAGAATAATCATCAAGCATATGAGCTGACTCCTCGAAACGGGAAGTTCGAAAATATTTAGCTAGTGAAATTTAATGTGGTAAAAACGAACAAGGGAAGAAGAGGGAAACACCATTTGGTTCCTCGTGAAATCAGAACAGTTCTAAAGCAAATGAAAAAATAGATACACTTAAATGAAATCAAAACAGATCAAATATGGAAATTAAATGTTAGAACGAACAGAAACTAAAATCTTACACTTCTTCACGCCCAGAAGTACGAATAATAGAAAATGATATTGAGATAAAGGAAGAGAAAAAAGATAAGTCACAGAGCATCTTCTTTATCCATTTGCTAACTTTAAAGACCAAAACTTCTGGAAAAACATAAAGCCAACCTAGGAAAATGGCCTCCCATCGGATGGCTGTAAGTCAGTTAGTTACCAATAAGCAATTATCCACCAAAAATGACCCGGAAAAGCGACTTTGCCTTTGATAGGTAGGTCAGTCACTAACAAGCAAGTCATCCACTAACAATGACCCGGAAGGTGACTTTGCTTTTGATAGCTAGGACCAATCATCAACAGGCAAACTATCTATCAAACCTAACCCGGAAAGCGACTTTACTTTTGATAGCTGGACCAGTCACCAACAGACAAACCATCTGCCAAATTAAACCAGTAAGTGGCTTCACCTGTGATAGCAAAACCAATCATCAACAGGCAAACTATCCATCCAACCTAACCCGGAAAGCGACTTTCCTTTTGATAGCTGGACCAGTCACCAACAGGCAAACTATTCGCCAAAACTGATCCGGAAAGCGACTTTATTTTTGATAGCTGGACCAATCACCAACAGGCAAATCATCTGCCAAAATTACCTAGAAACTGGCTTCACCTGTGATAGCAGAACCAATCACCAACAGGCAAATTCTCCGCCAAAACTGACCCGGAAAGTAACTTCACCTCTAATAACTCAGCCAATCACCGTGGTTGACACAGATCTATCCTGATAACTAAGTCAATCACCGTGGTTAACACAGATCTATCTTTCCAAATAACTATCGGGATGGTAAACATCTTTAATACTTTACAACCAATATATTATACATTACTATATATTTATATATAATGACAATGCCTTTCAAAAAACAAAAACTTCCTATCTATTCTACTTGTACTGACGAAATTTGAGCCGGAAAGGCGTTGACGTCATTTTCTAATTTGATATTTTGGATTACTTGACTTTCCGGAATGCAGAGAAAAAATATGATAATGTGTGTAGCTTATTGACTTTTACTCTATGTCTAGTACCCTGTTGGGCGAACGGTAAGTCTAAGGACCTACAACACCAAAATCCGAGGTTCGATTCCATGCAGTGAACACAGCAGATAGCCCAGTGTGGCTTTGCTCTAAAACAAACAATGTATAAACCTTCACTGCAGATGAAAAGTATAAATATTGACATTTACTCTTACTTACTAGTGCCGTGAGATTACGATTATCATTGGCTTCCGAAATCGCCGACATTCAAAGACCCGTATGAATACTTAATAATGTAGTTTAATGGTACTGAGGTCGCTTCCTGGTTTTTAGATGTAAGTAAAAGACGAAGCCTAACCTTAATTATGCCATGTTATTTTATTTCCTAATAGACTTATAATTTTAATATACAAAACGAAAACGTTAATCTCGTTCTCATTAGTATTAAACACACTTTCGTTTGGTAACTTCTTATACGCCTGATATAACTATAAATTGACTTGAAACCCCAACTTTGTAACGGAAACGTAAATAACAGAGTACAAGAATATAATCTGAATCTGATACATACCTTTACATACCGTGTAATACCTTTTTCATTAAACACTGTATATCGTTTATCACTTATAATGCGTTAATCAGACAGCATAAATCAAAACTCGAAAGCTCACGAGATCAATTCAGAACCCTCACAGGAAGAAACAGCCCAACTCCAGCCGTCTATCGGACCAGGCTTTTTTTAATTTTATTTTTTCCACATCAGTGTGTATTGCCTGTTTTTCTGCGCTACGATTTCAGCCAGTATGTATTCATTTCGATGTCACTAGAACTCTCATGTCTACCCCTTTCCCTTCCCTGGCAAGGCGTACCTTATTTCGAAAAACCCTGAGTGCCACATCTTTTTAACATGGCAGAAGCAACAACAAAAATAAGTGGTTCTAAAACGGGCAAGGACAAGAATATTGCGTGGAACATTTTGTCGTTAACGTAGGAGAATAAAAACGAATAAACCGACTGAGTACCCTTGACAATTTGTCTGAAATACAGAATATTGATGATAAACTTTTACGTCAGCTAGTTATTTAATAAACGGGAATCAAGGTGAAAGTAACAGGAATAAAACAGGGGAAACGCGAAACGACAACGTGATGCAATTTACAACACTCGCTAGTAGATTAGTTATAACTATGATAAAATATTTTCATAAGTAATGTAAGTCTTTTTTTTTTACTCTTGTTATTCCTTGATTTAAAAATCAGTTTGTGAGTAACGATTGAAATCTTTTTCTCAGCTCTTGTAGTGAGGTTTATAACCAAGCGCTTCATCTGGGAGTACGATCCAACATTGGGTAAGTGGAATTTTATCTGGGAGTACGATCCAACATTGGGTAAGTGGAATCTTTATTTGGGAGTACGATCCAACACTGGGTAAGTGGAATTTTATCTGGGAGTACGATCCAACATTGGGTAAGTGGAATTTTATCTGGGAGTACGATCCAACATTGGGTAAGTGGAATTTTATCTGGGAGTACGATCCAACATTGGGTAAGTGGAATTTTATCTGGGAGTACGATCCAACATGGGTAAGTGGAATTTTATCTGGGAGTACGATCCAACACTGGGTAAATGGAATCTATACTTAGGTGTACGATCCAACACTGGATAAGTGGAATCTTTATCTGGGAGTACGATCCAACACTGGGTAAGTGGAATCTTTGTTTAGGAGTAAGATCCAACACTGGGTAAGTGGGATCTTTATCTGGGAATACGACACAACACTGGGTAAATGGAATCTTTACTTAGGTGTACAATCCAACAGTGGGTAAGTGGAATCTTTATCTGGGACTACAATCCAACATTGGGTAAGTGGAATCTTTGTCTAGGAGTACGATCCAACACTGGGCAAGTGGAGTCTAAATCTGAGAGTACGATCCAACACTGGGTAAGTTGAATCTAAATCTGAGAGTACGATCCAACACTGGGTAAGTGGAATCTTTGTCTAGGAGTGCGATCCAATACTAGGTAAGTGGAATCTTCATCTGGGAATACGATCCAACACTGGGTAAGTGGAATCGTTATGTGGGGGTATGATCTAACACTGGATAAGAGAGGAATCTTTATCTGGAATACGATCCAACAGTGTATAAGTGGAATCTTTAGCTGGGAGTGCAATCCAACACTAGGTAAGTTTGTAATATTTAGTTGGGAGTACAATCCAACACTAAGTGAGTGTGGAATCTTTATCTGGGAGTACGATCCAACAATGGGTAAGTGGAATCTTTATCTGGGTGTATGATCCAACAGTTAATCAAATTGGCTTACACACAAAGAGAGTTTTTCCAACACTGAAACCAATGTTTCCTGATCTGAAACACTCGCTCAACTACGTAAGACGATGATATTTAAAATATAAAAGACTACTCAGTAGATACCTTATCTGACTACTCGTGTTTGATCATATACACTATGTATAAATCATATTTTATCTTCTGTTCCTTCTATGCATACTTATATATTATCATCCTAATTTACATAAGCATCCATTTCTTATACATTTTAAAGGCCTTCATGTATTACACATTGTTTTACAAAGTTCCATACTTCTAGAATATATATTTTATACATTGTTCGTTTTTCATTACGGTATATTTAGAATAGAAAGCATATACGAACAATCACATTAGATAAAATTCATTATTTTGTGGGATTTATTTGCATTATTCGTTAAAGATATCGTGTCCTATCTTTCAAAAGACGCTTTGTGTTTTATCAGAGATGCTCAATTGTCACTGGTTTAATATGGTATGGCTAAGTACAGTCGTTGATATTAACGTCGCTAATTAGAAACACAGACACAAAGTACGCTTACCACAGACGTTGCAAGTGAGCATTTGTTACGATTGATGTATGTACCGAGTAAAAGTGGTCAGTACACTGAGCCAATTTCTATCAAGTTTTTATGGGTTTAAAGTCAAACACAAGTGACTTGAAAAAGCAACACAGTATAATGGCCTATCAGGCACTTTAGCGTAGGACTAGCTTTTATCTTTCTGGCAGATGAAACGATAACGGGCTTGCGAACCTAATTAACATACTTAGCTAGCATTTGTAATAAATATCGAACCACGAAATGCATTTTCATTCAGTAAAGAAAAAAAAATACTACCAAAATTATAAACCATCCCTGGTTCTGAACTGAGAGATAGAAACTAGGCAACTAATCAACAGTACCAACCGCCAATTCTTTGGCTACTCATTTCTGGTCGAATAGTGGTATTTGACTGTCACTCTTATAGTGCATTCGTGGCCCCAAAGTGCAACGAACCGCGAATCACGAATTCTCGGATTCACATCCCGAGTAGGCTAACCACTGCGCCACGGTCGGTCTCAACTCTACTTCAGCTAACCTGATGTTTTCCGATTTCATCACTTACTTACAGAAAACGTCTAAGTCAGACCACCAGCGAGTGAGAAAGAAACCATATCATTGCTTTAAGTGCAATAAATATGAAGAAAACAACTTTTACAAGCGTTCGTTCATAATAAAATATTCAGTTGTACACTTATTGATACTTCGTCTTTCATTTATCTTCTTCTTTAGTCCGTTAAAAGTTCGATATTTGATATGTTTTCACTTGAACAGACAACTCGAGCCCTCAAACAGTTTATTAAACATTTCATAAGTTTCATTTTGTGTGTGTGTGTGTGTGTGTGACTCGGCATGTCCAGATGGTTAGATGGCTCGACTGGCAATCTGTGGGTTGCGGATTCGTCTCCCCGTCCCACCAAACATGCTCGCCCTTTCAGCCGTGGGGACGTTATTATGTGACGGTCAATCCCACTATTCGTTGGTAAAAGAGTAGCCCAAGAGTTGGCGGTGGGTGGTGATGACTAGCTGTCTTCCCTCTAGTCTTACACTGCTAAATTAGTAACGGCTAGCGCAGATAGCCATCGTGTAGCTTTGCACGAAATTCATAATAAACAAACAAACATTTTTTGGTATATTACTTGCATATTTCTGTACTCTATTAATGTTATGTAAACTATATCACCTCAAACTCGGTACTCACAAACTACACAGCGAATTCTTTAGACAAACTTACCACTATATGTTTTTCTTTATTGTAATGAAAGATCTTAACGTTTGTATAACCTGCATAATAAATGTCCATAATATATATATATGTTCTATTACAGAGAATAAGTTTCATTTGTAAGTTGTTTATCATAATTTCCAGTCTGGTTCTATCTCGTAATATTACTGGAAATTTATAATACAGATTTTATTCTTGTGTCCGTTTATGTTTGATTTTTTTCCGATTTAATATTTACCTTATACAAGTGATATGTTAAAGTTCTAGCAATACATGAATGTGTTTGGTTTTTATCATCCATTAGGATTCACACTAACCCTCACTTTGGGGGTTTTTAACATTACTTTTACTGGCCAATATATTCGATAAAATTGATTTAAACTGTCTTTTCAGGAAATATGTGGTTGAAACAGCAGATAAAATTGATTTAAATTAAAACAAGTCTTTTCAGGAAATATGTGGTTAAAACAGCAAATAAAACTGATTTAACTCGAGGCAACTGCTTATAGAAACTTATAATTAACGATGTGATATTGTTAGTAGTTTATAGCAAATTACGCTAGATGAGGAAATTACTACCAGTAGCTCTAAGTTCTTCTAGTTGGCTTGTTAACTTACCTATACTTAAGAGGAAACATTAACTAACATAAGTATTCGTGGTAAAGAAAGGTGTATTTACATAACATTCCGTTTACACATTCTAACAGCAGGAAGTGAATGTGTCAAGTGTATATATTGATGGTGGTATATAAATGCAGAGCCACGAAAAAGCCATTACGTTAAATTTATACTCCTGACTTTGATATCCAAAAAGGCTTGAAACACTTTTAGTTATTGAATGGATTCTCAGAATAAGAGCTACAATATTTTGAAATTTGAAGTCAAAATTACTTTGGCGAAGTTCTGCCACGTAAAAAGGTTTTGCATTCAAAGAAATAGCTCAACCAAACGAAACCTAAGGAAGTAAAGAACGGTTTCATGTGTATCCTATTAATAATTAACAAGTAAAAAATAAAGGACTGTGTAGCAAAGGGAACTGTTTGAGAATATTCCTACCGTTATATTGTTAGCATAATTAGTCTAACGATTAAGGCAAAGTGTAAGGTCAATTTGAAACAAATTTATTGGGCTACACTGTTTGCGTCCTGTTGCCACAGGAACGTACTTCGCGCATTTGGGCCGTGAGTGCACTATGAGAGCTCTTATCAAATTATAATATTTGGTCAGGCAAGAGTAGCTAAAGAGTTGGTGGTGGATCTGTTTATTACCTGCCTTCCTCTAGTCAAGCAGTTCAGAATTTGGGGACGAATAAAGGCAACTAGTGTGTTTTGAAGTTAAGCACAAAGCTGCACAATGGACTATCTGTGCTCTGCCCACCACGAGTATTGAAACACAGTTTCTAGCATTGTAAATCCGCAGACATACCACTGTGCCACGTGGGGGGGGGGGGGGGGGCAAGGTAGGTCCCTTATAATAAAATCAATAAATAATATTCAAACGT
>NW_013666730.1:179150-179753 GCF_000517525.1 Limulus polyphemus | reverse complement strand
GGCCTAAATAAAATGTTTTTAACTATGTACCAGTTTAACGTTGAATATTATTTATGATTTTAACTTTATACACAGGTGGCAAAATACTATAATTAGTCCTTATATAGTTTTGGGTAAATTTCTAAACCAATAAATCATGTATTCAAAAACGAAAGATATACATGTTAGTTACAAAATCCGTAATTTATTTTGAAGATTTGGCATTAAATGATTAACTTTCCACGTACAAAGCGGATATGTTTACATACATCTTAGAATGAATCCTCGTTTAGACATTCGTTTCAAGAATGTTTTATCAGCAACATTTCTCGAGACATCAACTTTATTTTTTTACATTTGAATTTCATTTAACAATGTGTCAGAACGAGCTACTATACTCTTACAACAATTCCCCTAGATTACCGTTGTCATGACGATTTGAAAGATCACCCATAGACCGCCGTTGTCATGACGATTTGAAAGATCACTCCTAGAATGCCGTTGTCTTGAGTTATTATGCTAATATCAATTCACGTTAAGAACCTGTAATCTAGCATGTATGTTTCACATGTACCAAATTGAGTGTTATCATATCTACTAATTTGGATAAATGTTGTGAGATCC
>NW_013666730.1:169377-178229 GCF_000517525.1 Limulus polyphemus | reverse complement strand
ATGGAGAACATTATCCAAGTAATATATTATCCTACACAACACACAAACTACTGTATACCGAAATACGGCACAAGTAATATATTATCCTACACAACACACAAACTACTGTGTACCGAAATACGGCACAAGTAATATATTATCCTCCACAACACACAAACTACGGTATACCGAAATACCGTCGATCTTCTTGTTCAATGTTTTCTCTACTTTTATAGTTTATTTTGATATAAAACTTTATGATCGCATTTTTCATGAATTCGTTGGTAATTAGTTCGTTAAGAATCCTCATCCGTTGTTATATACTTCTTCGTGTTCTCGCAAATTCGTTTATCCGTTGTATTCGATGTAAGCCAGTTATTTTTCTCGGTTTTAAATCAAAAAGCTGTTTGTTATACCTCTGTACAAAACCCTGTTTGTTATGTCTCTATACAGTACCACGGAAATGATCCCTATTGTTTGTTATGCCTCTATACAATACCCCGGAAACGATCCCTATTGTTTGTTATGCCCCTATTCAATGTCCTGGAAACGATTCTTACTGTTTGTTATGCCTCGATACAATACTCTGTTTGTTATGTCTATATAAAGTACCCCGGAAACGATCCCTATTGTTTGTTATGCCTCTATACAATACCCCGGAAACGATCCCTATTGTTTGTTATGCCTCGATACAATACTCTGTTTGTTATGTCTATATAAAGTACCCCGGAAACGATCCCTATTGTTTGTTATGCCTCTATACAATACCCCGGAAACGATCCCTATTGTTTGTTATTCCTCTATACAATACCCCAGAAACGATTGTTACTGTTTGTTATGTCTCTATACAATGTCCTGAAAACGATTCTTACTGTTTGTTATGCCTCTATACAATGTCCTGGAAACGATTCTTACTCTTTAGTATGCCTCTGTAGAATGTCCTGGACATTATCCTTATGAGTTAGTTAGCTTCAAATCAAAATTAAGAGCATATCGTGATAGGGCATGTTTTCAAAGATTCCTGAAAAAAACTTCCTGATTGTATCTGAAACACAGATGTTTCAGTGAAAGGGTAAATGATCTCAAAATAGTAACTCAGGTGAGAAAATCGCTACAGTCATCCAGCATCAACGTATTTTTAGGCGTCTGAAACAGGTGCCAAACATGCCATGCTTAAAAAGTACAGCTGTTACGAGTACTATGTTTAGGTGAAAAATAAGATAACACTATCACGGTAATTTGAGAGCTTTAAAAGCGTTCTTCGCTGTTTTTGTAATCTCTCTTCCTATTAATAATACAATATTCCAGCGTATAGCTGAAAGGTTGTCTGAATTTGTGTAGTATTTTTACGAAAATGTGGACCCAGCAGTAGAATGACTTGTGCCAGTGGTTATCTAATACATATACAATCACTGTTTTAAAATATTCCGTAAGCAGTGACCAGATGATCTACGTATTAAATTTCTAGTGTCTGAGAACCATATGCCCATGTTCAAGTCCGATCACTTTTCCATGTGTCGGTAGAAAAGCTTTATATGTTTGTAATTAAGCACAAAGCTACACAAAGGGCTATCAGCGTTGTAAGTCCACAGACATACCGCTGAGCCACTGGAGGGGCAAACTTGATTTTCAAGAAAGTAAGTGGAAATTGAGTTAAAAATCAAACTGTCTCAAATAAGGGGTTTCCCATTAATTATTTTTCTACTCTACGTTTTTACCATGAACCCAAGGTAAGAAATATTAGTAGAGATGACTATATAAGGTGACTATTAAAGCTCTTCAAAATGTAGCATTCCTCCCCCAAGGTAAGAAATATTAGTAGAGATGACTATATAAGGTGACTATTAAAGCTCTTCAAAATGTAGCATTCCTCCCAAAGGTAAGAAATATTAATAGAGATGACTATATAAGGTGACTATTAAAGCTCTTCAAAATGTAGCATTCCTCCCCCAAGGTAAGAAATATTAGTAGAGATGACTATATAAGGTGACTATTAAAGCTCTTCAAAATGTAGCATTCCTCCTGCTCAAACTTGACTATAAACCTTTGTAGTAGCCAAGAATATTTAATAGTAAGAGTCTCATACATGTGATATTTTTATAAGAGGACCTTTAAATTAATTTTATTCTCTCCATAGAACTGAACGTTTACTCCAGGATTTCCGTCAAACAGCTTTCAATTTTTACCAACTGATTAATTAATCATAGAATAGCTCCTTAAGCACGATGTGTTTTGACTTAACTAACACTGACATTTCTGATCAGGACACACCAAACGGTTAATGACAATTTAGTAGCAACATAGCTGATTTAGGTGATCGTTGACTTTGACTGTTGCATTACCCTAACCAACTTTACAGTTAACGTATCTTTACCATGTTTTAAGATCTTAGCTCCATCAAATAAGAAAGAAAGACTACTACACTTTTGCAACTTTTGCTGGTTCATTTCTCTACAGCTTCAGACGTTATCAAGCCAAGTAAGATGAAAACACAAGAGTTCTGTAATTGAGTACAGTCGTTTTACTGGTAGCGGAGAGTACTCGTTCAAATCTAAGCTTTATTTCATTTAAGGCTGAAAATCCAGGCCTATTTTTGTAACGTGTGATACTCAAGTATAGTACTGAAATAAGATTAGATTTTGACCTTTGACATTTGCTGGCCTTCAAAAATGTGGAATAATATAAATAGCTGGTGTAACTGTTTATATAATCACAGCAAGGTCTGGTTTTTAAAAAAAGCTTTAAGAAAAGGTTTTTCAAATGGTAGACCCAAGCGTGGTTTAGTGGTTAACTTGCCCAGATTGTGAATCAAAAGATTCGAGGCTCGAGACCCCTTATCGCAAAAACGCACTCCTCAATTTTGGGAGTAATTGCGCTATATAAGTTACGTTAATTCCCACTATTCGATCGAACAAAAGTTAACGGTGGGTGCTATTGACTTCTTCCCTTCCCTCTAGTCTATGAGTTTAAAATTAGGGATGGCTATTCATACGTAGCCCTGATGCAGCTTGCGCGAAATTCTGAGACAAATAAACTTACTTGAGTTTTTAAAAAAATCAATTAATTAACTAATAAAACAAATAAATTATTTTCATACAGTCAAGGATATGCGTTATTCGCTATACAAATAGATTTAATTCTCCAAACTGTATCCTCCAGTCAACGTAAACTTTATTCCAACTGGTTCTCTATTCTTCTATTTAAGTGATTGACTATGATAAGTAATAATATGTTTGATTGTGAAGCAAACTTTAATTTTCTTTATACTTTTCACCTGAAGAGAAATGTGAGCAAAAAAATATTTTTTTTAATTTTGTTTGTTCCAGAATGTACTTACCGACATACAACAATGGTGGACGATGAAAACGTCAGTATGGAGATTTTAGACACCGCTGGTAAGGTAAGTATTAAAAATGTTATTCGTTTGTTATTGGTTAAATGTGATATCACAGTTTGGAAATCTGTAATGCATGTGTGCCCGGCATGGCCAGGTGGTTAGGGCGCTCGACTCGCAACCTAAGGGTCGCGCGTTCGAATCCCGTTACACCAAACATGCTCGCCCTTTAAGCCATGGGGGCGGTATAATGTGACGGTCAATCCCACTATTCGTTGGTAAAAGAGTAGCCCAAGAGTTGGCGGTGGGCTGGTGATGAATAGTTGCCTTCCCTCTAGTCTTACACTGCTAAATTAGATTGTGAGTCGAGCGCCCTAACCACCTGGCCATGTCAGGCATTGGCTACTCTTACATCTTAAAAAAAACATTTTTTTGAATGAAATTTGTTAGTTTTATACAACAAAGGTATACTTTAGCTATGTCGCTTTAGAGACTATGTCTCTGTACTTATACTTCATAATTACTGTAGCGGCTTAGTGCTTGTTTTCCCTGTTTTATTACATAGAACATTACAAAACTTCCAAAACAAAAATGCTGTCTTAAGTGAACAGTTGAATTCCTGAACTTAAGCTTTAACACAATCAGGTTCTAAAAACTATGTTGCCTAGCCACAATGTTTTTCATATGACCTTCTTGACATTTCTATAGCGACACCCCCTTTGCGACAGAAATTGAAACACTCTCGTCTTTCAGCATTCGTCTCTATGTTACCACAACACTTCTTGTCAACCATACTTCCGGATATCAGTATCTGGCTGACAGCTTTCAATTCTACTGCATGCTTGAATAAACTATACACAAGTAAAACTGAAATACAAGCGTGTAAAGGGCGGCAGTTTAAGAACAGCAAAGGTTCTTTCTGCTTCAGTGAGTCTGTATCCTTCTTTCTATCTTCCTCCACTCAAGTCAGAGAACCGTTAAAACCGGCGATCGTATTCCCCGTTTCTCAAAAACCAACACGCCCGTGGCTCTTTGCGGATAAACATAAGCGTTAGATTGTTGATAAGCTTGGGATGTTGTTGTCTTAGAAACCAAAAAAAAAAAACTGTGAACAGTTTTAAAATATACCAACTCAGCTTACTAGGGTTTATAACGTAACATTGTTTTACTGAAAGATAATTACAATTTTACTGAGTAATTCATGTTATTAGTTAAGCATTTCTTGCATTCATAAGAGCTGTTCATTCGTGAATTGTTAATGTTAGTGATATTACCCTATTAAGATTCGGTATAATCATTAACAGTTATCGCTAGCGTAATAGTTTTTAAATGTTTGTGGCATGATATCAGAGCAGATAAAATGTTCTATAAAAATCTTAATATTTTGAAGAGTCGAGAATCTAATTGACAATATACTTCTTGTTCATGTGAGCACACGAACATGTGTATCACTTGTGTATAGTTTAAGTTCGTTTTCTTTGCTACATCACGTAGGGAGAAAGTATCCACCAAGAGGGCAACATCAACTGGGGAGAAGGCTTTCTACTCGTGTACAGCACGACCGACAGGGAGAGTTTCGAGGATATTGTCAATCTGCATCAGCATATAGCTTCTGTAAAAAAAACACAAAACTTCTCTTGCGTGCTAGTCGGTAACAAGAACGACCTCACACACGAGCGTAAGGTCGGGCAGGAAGAAGCCGAGCAGCTTGCCGTTGATCTGTCGTGTTGTTTCTTCGAATGCAGTGCCTGTGACGGAGGCGAGGCTGTCGACGAATCCTTCAAGGAGCTACATCGGGATGTAGTACGGAGAAGAATGGTAAACAGCATGAGAAGACGACGAAGCTCGGCCCAACAGGTGAAGCAAGTACTCAACAAAATGTTCACGAAAATTAACTCCTAAACCAAAAAGTAAATGAATTAAACAAAAGGACAGGAATATGTCTGAGAAGGGTATCGCTCATTTGAGGCATCATGGGAAATTTTCGAGATGGTTCCTGGCAGTTTCATGCGTTCGTTTGTTAAATAAATATCAGATACTGGAGAAAAAATGATTAAAGGAATCATTGAAGTCTGCTTGCGTCTTGGACTTTAAAAAGGCGCGTATTGATATTTTATAAGAAAGGAAACGATGTGAATTACGTGCTCATTTACAAATTCAAGAAGTAATACTTATACTTTTGAACAGCTATCAATGTCTTCTCAAGCGTCCAAACCAAATATTTTTCTTGAGTTTTTTTTTTCCCTCTTTCGCTTCCGAAACGTAAACAACAAATTAGTCTTACTTTCAGATGAGCTGAACTGGAAAATAAAATTCATTTAGAAAAGAAAAATGAGTTATTTACCAGCTATTCAGTAGCAAAAAAAATTAAACATTATGATATATAAAAAAATTTCTTATATATATAAACAATATAGTATGTATTGTACCTTACCTTTACAACAGCACATTGCTTTCCATACAAAATAATAAAAAACTCTAAGCTTATAAAAACAACAAAGCATATTATTAATGTCACTCTACCCACAAAAGACGTGAACACAGCTGTAACAAAAAGGATGAAACAAACTATTTAATTTTTTTTACTCAGGTTGTGAAGAAAATAATTAAGTAAATTATTTATTAGAGAGTAGCGTTCTGTAAGTCCAGTTTACGAAAGATGTAAGTCACAAGATGATGAGCTTAGCCCAACAAGTGATCCCTATCATTACCTATGTATATTGTGAACGTTTCGATATTTGCAGATGACCCCTTTCCCTATATATTGTGAAATATGTGTTTAATTTTTAATTTCAGAAAGTAAAAATAGCATGTTCTTATTTTTACCTGTAAGAAAATGTTGCCGTAAGTATATTTGTTGTAAATTGTGATAAATAGTGTATTTGTCAGAGTTCTGTTATCCTTCAATTGTGGTATACTGCTCTTGTCTAGTAGTTTTTGTAGCTGGATTCATCAGTCACTTTGTCAAGTCGGTGGATTTTCTGAGGACAGAACTGACGGTTAGAATCGTTATCCGTGAATAGTTGGACACTGGACAAAGTGGTGTGGATAAAAATTTAGGAAAAGCAATCTGTATATAAGAAAATCTACACAATTGCTATGAACAGCTACAGTATGGTCCCGGAAATTTCATTTGTGGTAAATAATTGAAGATAGTTATGAACAACTTGAATAAATGTTTTAAAACACAAGCCTGAGTTATCTCTAGTTCTTCAACTTTATTTTGTTATTTATTCTCTAGGCGATTTATGAAAAATTTTGTAGGATTAAAAAAAGAAAACCAGAGAAAAATTGCAATAAAAGAAATTTGATAATGAGAACCTTTTAGGAAGCCAGATCTTCCTTCGTGAAGTGCGAACTTAACCCTAAAGAAACTTAACCTTAACCCTTAACCAACACCCACCAGATTATGAATGTTTCTTTATTTCTATTAGTGGCCCTAATTATTTAACTTAATAACACCCATAAGGCTTACAATCTCCTTAAAACGTTTTTTGTTGTTTGTTTTTCACTGTTTCGAAAAGTAAGTTTGTATACGAATGATCTTATCTTTTCTTTCTTGTAGAAGCACAACGCCCTCTATGAATATTTTATTTGGGTAACAACTGCTAATTTTTTTCGGTGGTTGATAGTAAATAGGGAGGGCCTCAAAACGTTTCAACGTAACTTCTGGAGGCCTTGAACTATTCTTTTCTTCTTTTTTTTTTAATGGAAAGAAAACCTCACTACTATTACAGTTTACTATTTTGTTTATTACAGAAATATGCACCATAAAGACAAGAACAAAAGTTAAATCAAAAGTTGATCTGGTTCAAATAAATGTTATTCCTGATTATTGATACAACACTACAGATGAACATATCTACAAAAAATCTGAATAAAAACTGACTATATTACATCATTGTGTACCTTAAAATGCTAATCAATAAGCACACATTTTATATTTGAATATCGGGTATACTAGATCAGAATGTCATGTGCGTTACATGAAGCTTATGGACATATTTCAAATAAGGCTACACAAATTTAACGTATGTAATCCTCAGTGTTAATGAAACATTACTGAGAAGTAGCTGATATGTCAGTATTGTTAATTTTGTTTGCAACTGACACTTCATTATCATCTTCGTTTGATTAGTCGTCATTTATAGGATTAGCGATTGCCATAATCTCCTCTTAACTGTCAGTATATTATAAAATCTAACCTTAATATTGTCACCTGAGTCCATTTGATTTTTGTTTACATCAGGCAATCCTTAATTTTGCATCGACTGTCGTCGCTACTTGTAGTGAGCGGAAGGCAGGCTTCTGAGCCAACGTCTTCACGTGGGCTTGAATTTGTTTAATACTTATTTGTATTTATGGCAAAAATACTAACGCTATCTGCCGCCATTCATAATTTTGAACTACTAACTAGAAGGAAGACAACCAGTTAGCAGCACTCTACCATCCACGCTAACGGGATTGACTATCACTCTTATAGCACACCCGCAGCTTGAAGTGAGAGGGACATTTTGTGGTATCGCACAGATTCGAACTCATATCTCTACCAACCGGCGCCCGTGATAGTAACAAATCGGATGTTTAGAAGAAAATTGTTTTCATTTATATCAATACTAGGGATAATAAAGATTCAACCAGCGTATCTATTTAATATAATGACAGTGTAAGAAGCTCCACAATATCAACGTCATAATTTCACTCACAAACATATCATAACAACCACAATACATATTAATATTAACAATGTATAGTGAAATTGAAAACATAATTTTTTGCTTCTTTCAAGTTAAAGTAATGTTCAATCTAATCATATGAAATAGTATATAGTAGAAAATGCACCTTAATTGAGCTGTTATTAAAAGGAAACGTTAAAAGCGTCATGTCGAAATCTAATAATGTGAAATATATAAATACACCATATAAAATGCAATTATATTCAACATTTATTGATAGGAAATTCTAATATGTAAAGTAACTGATAATGGAAACACACATTAATGAAATACTTTGATTTTACTGATATTGGAGGGAGAGAGAAATTAATGACGCAGAAGACTAAAAACTTCAGTTACAAGAAATATTGCCCCCCCCCCCCAGTGGCACAGCGGTATGTCTGCGGATTTACAAAGCTAGAAACCGGGTTTCGATATCCGTGGTGGGCAGAACACAGATAGCCCATCGTGTAGCTTTGTACATAACTTCAAAACAAACAAACAAACGTACAAGAAATATCTAATAGGATCGTTTAACATCTTTCACTTGTTTATCTTTTATTATATTTTTTTAATAAAACTGACTGTAAAATTGTATTTAAAAACACGAAATAAATTATGACACTTTTAACCCGATAAATTCAAGGACATTTGTTGTTATATGTACAACTTGGAAAATGTTTTAAATACTTTAAACTAATATATGGGGGGGGGGGCTCAAATATATATTGGTTTGACTGGAAGGGCCTGGAAAGATTTTTATTACTTAGGAGGGGTTGATTTGAAGTTAAGCACAAAGCTAAAAAAGCGGCTATCTTGTTCTG
>NW_013666730.1:162206-169314 GCF_000517525.1 Limulus polyphemus | reverse complement strand
ATTTTCATTACTTAGGAGGGGTTGATTTGAAGTTAAGCACAAAGCTAAAAAGGGGCTATCTGTGTTCTGCCCACCACAGGTATCGAAACCCAGTTTCTAGCTTTGTAATTCCGCAGACATACCGCTGTGCCACGGGGGGGGGGGGAGTCTTAGGAAGGGTCTCAAAAAATCTAGAGGTTGTGTGAGATTTTGTGGGTGCTCCTCATTTATGGGCCGGGAGTAACCTAGTGGTTTGCGTGCTAGATCTGTGAATCGTAGAATATCTGGTTTGCGTCCCGTTGACACTCTGCACTTTGGAATCATGGGCTTCTTTGTAGTTAAGCATAAAGCTACATAATGGGCTATCTTTGCTCAGCCCACCACGGGTATCGAAACCCGGATTCTAGCGTTGTAAGTCAGCAGACATACCGCTGTGCCACTGGGGGGACGGAATCATGGGTGCGCTATAAGTGTGACGGCCAAGTCCCACAATTCAGCCATGCTAGAGCAGCCCAACAGTTGGCAGAGGATGCTATTAACCAGCTGCTTCCTCTTTATTCTATTGGTTTTAAAATTAAGGGTGGCTTTGTTCAGATAGCCCTTGTGTAGCTTTGATTCTAAATGAACAAACAAACAACATTTCTTTGAATTATTTTTATTGTTTACTTGTATGTCAAATGACAAAAATGACCAGGTCACGTAGATTTCGGAGAGTATTCGTTACTTAAAACTCTAATTATTCTTAAAGGTTTGCAGCATCGCTCACGTGAAGAGTTGTATTTAGAAAGGTATTGAAAATCAGTTCAAAGAACACGATTGTGTTGACAAACATATCCACGCTTTAATAACCAGCTAATTGTTTGTTTGTTTTTTTGTATCTCTATCTAGAAATTCTGATATGTTTACAAAATCCATGGTATGTTAATAATCAAACCAGTCTAAGAGAAAATCACTCAGTAATTAATTTCCTGCGACATATATCTCCCCATTTTTTTGTTAATCTGCCTGAAAAGCTCTTCCTAGAGTAACTATGGTTTCTAGTGTAGGCCAATTGCTATTTGTAACACACGGATTAAGCATGATTTGACGGTAATAGGTTCGTACATAGATATATGTGTGTGTGTGTTACTTTCCTCGTTGAAATTTCGTCAAGGAAAAGGAAATACGTCAAACACCTTAAGTAGTCTTAAACACTGTCACATCTCAAAGTATGCAGAAGCCTATACATGTTAGCGTGCCATTTGGTATAACACTGACCTAAAGTGTTCGCTCTTACTTTTATTGTAATAAAGTTTTTCTCGCAAAAACTTTATATTGGAAAGCTCTTGTAGTGCTATACCCTATCAATAAGGGGATATAAAATATTTTTATGCTTCGTTATTGAACTAGAGATACTTTATTAAGCTTTTATGTCATAAGTTTTAAAACAAATTATGTTTGTGTTTAGTCCCTCGGTAGGTCAGCGGTAATTTTACAGACTTACAACACAAATAATCGGGGGTTCGATTCCCCGCGGTGAACAGAGTGCATGTAGCCCATTGTGTAGATTTGCACTAGAAAAACAACAATATATTCGTATAGATCTCTTCTCGGTAAAATAGTTGCGAACGGATATTGGCCCTTATACGAACTACCTAAAGAAGGCTAAGAAATTTGAAATGTTTAAATAAAAAGAAAAAAAAGCGTTAGAAATAAAATAGTACTATTTTAAAACGTTTTCTTAAAACTTCAGTGACACTTTCCTCAAATCCACTTTGCCAATTTCCAATCTGCACGAGAAGAACTTACCATACAGAAATTTCGTAAAATAAAGTTATAATAAAGTCAGAACCCCTTCAAAGGAAGTCTGGCAGATAACATATTTCTGTCATCGATGATATGCGAAGGTTGAGTATGTTATATTAAAACGATTTTTTAGCCTCTCCACGTCGTTACTGTCCATGTCGCCACGTCCGGTAATGTTCTATGTGAATACCATGCGTCTTGATAATAGCTCTGCAGCGTAGATTCCATTGCAAAAGACTCCTTCGTAAGGTTATCATTAAAATCACACTACTCCTCCCTGCAAGCTTTCTATAATCCATCTAGTGTATGAGGACAGTGATTTCTCAGAGCCCGTTTCAATAGTCTGATCGCACAGAAATCCATAGGTGACTTTACCAGTATATTGTCTTATGGAATATCACGAATACTCGATCCATTCTCCCACTTTTTAGGTATGTGATGGTTTAACAGATATATCGTGAAAGCAACTTATGTACACGTGACTTATTTCGACTTTCCAGATTGATATCCTTCTTGTTTATACTGCGTACTGTTGTCTGGGGCATGTGGGCGGCTTTTTCCACTGCCCTGTGTCTTCGTGGATCCTCACCTGTTAGAAGAAGCCGCACTTTGCTATCCAGGTTTGAGGTACGACTTGTCACAATTCTGTGTTCTGGTTGTTCCTTGTCCCCTCCCCCAAATTGATGAAATACAGAGTTTGAAAATACAGAGTTCTACCACAGAGCTACTCCACGCCCTTTAAAACAATGAAATACAGAGTCCAACCACTGATTTAATCCACGCTCTTTAAAACAATGAAATACAGAGTTCTACCACAAAGCTAATCCACGCCCTATAAAACAATGAAATACAGAGTTTGAAAATACAGAGTTCTACCACAGAGCTAATCCACGCCCTTTAAAACAATGAAATACAGAGTCCAACCACAGATCTAATCCACGCTCTTTAAAACAATGAAATACAGAGTTCTACCACAAAGCTAATCCACGCCCTTTAAAACAATGAAATACAGAGTTTAAAAATACAGAGTTCAACCACAGAGCTAATCCACGCCCTTTAAAACAATGAAATACAGAGTTCTACCACAAAGCTAATCCACGCCCTTTAAAACAATGAAATACAGAGTTTAAAAATACGTTAACCAATTAAAATAAATTAAAAATACAAACATGAAACTAAATTTTATACCTCACTGTTCAATGATCAACAAACCTTTACAAAAGCATGAACACGACTATCTCAAAAACAAATCATACGTATTTCATGGTTCCCATAATTTTTCATCATTTATAAAAAGCCAAGTCAAACAAATATTATTGGCATAGAACGATCTAAATAATAAAATTGTTTACGATTAATTTTCCTACAAACTAATTAAAGTTATTTATCTACGAGGTGTATGTTTCATTCAACTAATTTAATTCTCTACAAAGTTTTACATTGCTAAGACGATTAAAAACCATTCTAACAATAAACGCTGTTTATATGCAATATCTTATATGTTCATGAAGTTTTCCTTCATGAGCGCGGAAAAACACTTCTTCTTTCGGTGAAATAAACGTGCAAGAGTTGGATTACATGGTAACCGTGGAATGTTGGTATACCACTGTCTTACATCTAAAGGTGTGTTTAGTTGACACATGAGAAGGAAAAAACACTTCTTCTTTCGGTGAAATAAACGTGCAAGAGATGGATTACATGGTAACCGTGGAATGTTGGTCTACCACATCTAAAGGTGTGTTTAGTTGACACATGAGAAGGAAAAAACATTTCTTCTTTCGGTGAAATAAACGTGCAAGAGATGGATTACATGGTAACCGTGGAATGTTGGTCTACCACTGTCTTACATCTAAAGGTGTGTTTAGTTGACACATGAGAAGGAAAAAAACATTTCTTTCAATAATAAGATCGACAAAAACTTGCTTACTCCATTTCCTTTGTCGTTTTAGCGCAAAATTACACAATGGGAAAGCTACACTGTATCGTCCGCAGGGATCAGAACCAGAATTTTAGCGTTATAATCCCTCAGTCTTACCACTGAAACACGGGGAAACTACTTCTCGATCGGTATAGCGTGGAAGAATTACTCTGATCAAAGTATATCATTCTTTCAGATAAATATAATTTGTTGCTTCAGTTTGGTTTGTTTTTCATCTAAATTATTTTGTATCCTACAGTAAGTCTGTAAGTTAAATAAGTAACTATTAATTTTTCCATTTCAACGATATACGTGATGGTGGGAGAAAAAATTTAGTATATGTCAGTCAGTGAAAACTTTTTTTTGTCTATATGTGTATCCCGAAATATTGCTTGTCTTTTAAATAAGCTTTAAAGATAAAAAAAAAAAAAACTTAGTCAACTACTAATATCAGAACATAAACATTTTGCGTTGGATTTTAATATTGGTCAATAAGATCACGGTTTGAGCTTCACTGCGTTCAGAACACAAGATAGATCACTTAATCAGCAATAGGAGGTTATAAATCATAGGCAGCGAAAAGCTGGAGGTTATTGATTCCGATAGACGTGGAATGTTATTTATCTAGATCCAGGGAAGATACTTCTAACCACCGATAAACGTGGAATGTTATTTATCTAGATCCAGGGAAGATACTTCTAACCACCGATAAACGTGGAATGTTATTTATCTAGATCCAGGGAAGATACTTCTAACCACCGATAAACGTGGAATGTTATTTATCTAGATCCAGGGAAGATACTTCTAACCAGTTGGAGGGATGAACTAAACATTTTCAAACCGTATCTGTTTTAGATTAAGAGAAATAATCAGTGGTAACATGATTGTTCTTTCTGTTTCTATCCTTGTTGAAGACGCAAAACAACCAATTAAAGAACGGAAGCCTGGCACGAAACAAAACTTCACTGGTAGACATTAATTTGACAACTATTATAGTACATATATATCCCTATTCTTATGAGCATGTTTTGATCATTTTAATGGTGAATTTTTCAATACAGCCACTATGATAAAACTGAAATATGCTGTCACTACTTTGTATCCTTCCCTGACAGCTAGAATCCAATTCCCACATCGAGTAGAATATCATTTACAATTGTTTCTAAATTAATAACCAAAAGAAAAAGTCTCCATATCTGATCAGAAGTTAATTTTACACATACAAAAAATTTGTGTTTGAATAAAGGCTCTGTCTTATAGAAATGTAATATATATATATAATATAATATATATATATATAAAGAGCCAAGTTATCTAAAAGAATAAACCTTGTAAAGACATAGTGGAAGAGTGGATAATTTAAATAAGAAAACATTGGAACAAATCCCCCCCCCCCCAGGAATTGCAAATTCCTCAAGCAGCAACACGAATATAAAAAGGGACGAAGTTTTGTTTGTTTGTAATTAAGCACAAAGCTACACGGTGGGCAATCTGTGCTCTGCCCACCACGGGTATCGAAATCCGGATTCTAGCGTTGTAAGTCCGCAGACCTTCCGCTATGTCATTGGGAGGACGGAACGAAGTTTCCCAGTTATTTATTGTTAAACATATCCACGCGTCACTTAGATCTTTACAGTAATTCCCATTTTATTTGAACTGGTTAATTTTTTTTATTTACTTTTTTTATTGTGGTTTGGTTATTGTTTGGTATTGGTTATTGTTAAGCACAAAGCTACAGAATGGACTATCTGTACCCACCCGATTTTTAGCGTTGTAAGCCTGCAGACCATCTGCTGAGCTACTGGGGAAGCCTAATTTTATATCACATATTTATATGGCTGTCCCATTTATCCTACGTCGGCTGTTTTTGCATGAGTAAAACATTTTGAGTAGATAGTGATAATATCATTCACCGAGAATTCGAATATTTCTGTAAAAACAATTTTCATAGCCTTATGTTGTTGGGTTTTCATTAATTACTAAATTCTCTGCGTCATAAACCATTTTCGTTAATTACGATGTTCAGTTGCTAGTTGCTCTCAGTTGAGATAATCTCTAATATTAGAAAAAGTTTCCAACCATCTAAGTGACATAACAAACTTACTGCTAAAAAAATTATTCTTTTAATATCTTATTTTAATAGTTCTTGTTGCTTTTCTTACACAAGCTTATGTTGTTTACTTAATTGTAGGAAACTGAGAACACTGCTGCTACGAAGTAAACTGATGACTAGCACCAAGTACTTCTTCAAATACATCATGTGAGTCAGATTCACACTCATTTTTCCATGCTTTACAAAAATTATCTCCATCTGCATAAGTCTTTATTTGATGTTATAAAGTCTAACATCATGTACTAACAATTCATAACAAGAATGTGGCGCCATCTCTTGGATTTTAGAAACAGTTAACGATTATATATATATTTTTTAGTGTGGAAAACTCCTGTCAAAACCATATAGAACCGCCGTATAACATCAGCTTAAAACTTGTACACATATAGAGAGATTTGAAACATACAGAACGTACAATAAATATTCAAGATGAAATTGTTATTTATTTCTCATCAATGAATGGCGTGAAATTGATTCATACAATATTTGTCAATAAGTTTAGTTGTATCATTAATTTACAGTGTAACAGGTTTCACAGTTTCTTATAAAATTATAGTTTTACAGTATTAAGTAGCCACAGGTGGTTAAGGGCTTATAACGCTAGAAATCAGGTTTCGATACTCGCTGTGGGCAAAGCACAGATAGCTCATTGTGTAACTTTGTGCTTAAAAATAAACAAACTTACAATAAAATCGAAACACGTACCCAGCGTCAAATAGTCTTTCATAGGTTTAAACACAATTTATTTAAATTCGAGATTCATGAAGTTAAAACTTTAGAAATATTTTCATTTGAAGAAAAGATCAGTTACATTATCAAGATACGGCATTTGTCTGAGAAACATTTCTTTATCCTTTAAGATTTAAACTAAAAAAATTCTTGTCCCCCAATGGGACAACGGTAAGTCTACGGACTTACATAGTGATTTCCTGCGGTGAACACAGCAGATAATCCAATGTGGCTTTGCTCTAAAACAACCAAACCAGAAAATGCTCAAACTATTTTGTAGCACACCCTCGAACTACAAAAAAAAGTGTGACGTTTTGTAGTGTTTTTTTTTACAGTTTCTTATAAATACAGGTCATATTCTGAGAGGTTAATAAAGATAATAATAATCGGGTTTCGATAAGTGCGATGGACAGAGCAGGGATAGCCCATCGTGTAGCCTTACATACAGGATAATATCGGTAGAGGTTAAATGTTCATAAGTGTATCCTGTAAATCACGTGATGATTTCAAAAATAGTCTTTAGACTGAATGTTAGGTTGTATTAAGCTAGAGCAACACACTAAACCCATAAAAAACGATGAATG
>NW_013666730.1:159496-161206 GCF_000517525.1 Limulus polyphemus | reverse complement strand
TGAATGTTAGGTTGTATTAAGCTAGAGCAACACACTAAACCCATAAAAAACGATGAATGTTAGGTTGTATTAAGCTAGAGCAACACACTAAACCCATAAAAAACGGTGAATGTTAGGTTGTATTAAGCTACAGCAACACACTAAACCCATAAAAAACGATTATAAATATTATTTATGATTTTAACTTTATACACAAGTGCTAAAATACTATAATAATTAGAATCTGTGTGTTTATTTTATATTTTTCGCGGAAGATTACACAAGTGTTACCTGCGCATAACCACCCCTAACTTTGAAATGATAGACTAAAGACATCTAATCTCGTGTATCCACTGCCATCTTCTGGGCTAATCTTGACTGAACGAATACTGAGATATACTGTCACCTATTTAACGCGCCTACAGCACGATAATCACTGAGCTACGGCCCATCAAAACAGAATGGGTTGTGGAATGCATGACCTGTCACACACTAACCCATATTTCCTTAATTTTCTCCTCAAATTAATAGTGTTACAAGGTGTGTCATAATTATAAACTTCGCTGATGTTGTGTATAGAATACCACACGTTACTTCTGTGTTAAGAGATGACCATTATGGCTCCACACTAGGTAAATGAGTACAAGAAGGATGTTATCAAATGGATTGAAGTTCTTTGGGAATAGTCCAACACTGTTCTAAGAAATGTTTCTTTACTCACCGCCAGAGTAAACGAAAAATTGCAGTAAAATATTTCTTCGAACAATCATTTGAGAACTTTGAAAAGGAACTGTCCGGCGCCAGAACTATGACTTCAAGTATTTATGGTTCGTGTCCCGTTGCTGCCAAAGCTCGCTCCGCACTTTGGAGGCCATATCCCACTATTCGGTCAGAGAAACGTTGTTCAAGAAGTTTTTTTTTTTGGAGGGGGTGGGGGAGGGTGCTATTGACTAGCTACCTCCATCCTCCCCTGTTAATTCAAAATTAAAGACGGCTATGTGCAGACAGTCCCTTGAATAGTATTACACAACAATTTGAAACTAACAAAAAACTACCTGATGTTAGATTATACTGTTCAGATAATAATGATTAATAGATAGAAAGAAAAACAGTAACACTGAATATTTCAAAATTGGAAAATAAAGTTTTTTCTATATATCTTACATGTTTATCTGTGTTTTAAATAAATTTTCCTATTTTATGTTGAAGTTCTCGATATTTTCGACGACTGTGACACATTTTTTGTTGTTGTTGTTAATTACCATGACTCTAAAATTTTTCATTTCCATTTTTTTGTTGTTGTTAAGTACGATGAATCAAAAATGTTTCCCTTACATTTTTTGTTGGTGTTGTTGTTAAGTACGATGAATCTAAAATGTTTCCCTTACATTTTTTTGTTGTTGTTGTTGTTAAGTACGATGACTCTAAAATTTTTCCCTTACATTTTTTGTTGTTGTTGTTGTTAAGTGCGATGACTCTAAAATTTTTCCCCTACATTTGTTATCAGAAATAGTTTCCATTTCTAAAATGACGTTTGGTTGTCATTAAAGAGGTCCTGGATATAATAAACACATTCCACATAGTTTTCCAAGTATCTAAAAGTAGTCGTTCGTTAACTACACAGCATCCGATACGTTCTCCAAGTATCTAAAAGTAGTCGTTCGTTAACTACACAGCATCCGATACGTTCTCCAAGTATCTAAAAGTAGTCGTTCGTTAGCTACACAGCAT
>NW_013666730.1:142851-158837 GCF_000517525.1 Limulus polyphemus | reverse complement strand
GAGCGGAATATTTGACACTTGTTGATGTACTGCTTTCAAATTTAATTTTATTATAAACTCTTCCCATCTTGTTCACTTCATTGATGAAGTATTTACTGTAACGCTGAGAGACTTGTAAGCATATTGTTCAGCTTATTAATGGATTATTCACTGTAACACTGCATACTTTTACAATCTTGCTCACTCCATTAGTGGAATATTTAGTGTAACACCGAGAGACTTGTAAGCATGTTACTAACTCCACTAGTGGAGTATTTACTGTAACGCTGAGAGACTTGTAAGCATATTGTTCAGCTTATTAATGGATTATTCACTGTAACACTGCATACTTTTACAATCTTGCTCACTCCATTAGTGGATTATTTACTGTAACACTGAGAGACTTGTAAGCATATTGTTCAGCTTATTAATGGATTATTCACTGTAACACTGCATACTTTTACAATCTTGCTCACTCCATTAGTGGAATATTTAGTGTAACGCTGAGAGACTTGTAAGCATATTGTTCAGCTTATTAATGGATTATTCACTGTAACACTGCATACTTTTACAATCTTGCTCACTCCATTAGTGGAATATTTAGTGTAACATCGAGATACTTGTAAGCATGTTACTAACTCCACTAGGGGAGTATTTAGTGCAATACTAAGATACTTGTAAACATCTTGCTCACTCCATTAGTGAATTATTTAGTGTAACCCCGAGAGACTTGTAAGCATATTGTTCAGCTTATTAATGGATTATTCACTGTAACACTGCATACTTTTACAATCTTGCTCACTCCATTAGTGTAACATCGAGATACTTGTAAGCATGTTACTAACTCCACTAGTTGAGTATTTAGTGTAACCCCGAGAGACTTGTAAGCATATTGTTCAGGTTATTAATGGATTATTTACTGTAACACTGAGGTACTTGTACAATCTTGCTCCAAGAAGATGAAAAACAAAGTGGATTACAGACCACTACTCTCCAACAACCCCTAATAGTCTTTATTTGATTCGTTAAACTTATTACCAGGTTTCTTTCCTAATATTTTATCCACAGAGTGGTTGACTGATTGGATTGTGTTGTTAAGTACAAAGCTACACAAAGGTTTATCTGTGCTCTGCCCACCACGGGTATCAAACCCAGTTTCTAGCAGTATTTGTCCACACAGTCTCGTTCATTAGATCACTCTGCTAACCTTATAATTTACTTTTTATGATAACCGAAGGAAATAGGGAATTTAAGAATCATTTCTTAACTTATTGAAGTTGTCATTCTTTTGATATTTCGAGAGGTTATAAAAACTAGATTAACTATTTCCAATTAATTCAAGATACTCATAAGAATCTCAAAGTAACGAAAAACAGTTGTTATTTATTCAGAAAATTTTATTTTAGCCACTCACCTTTTTGTTGTCAAATATTTTACATAATTACAAATACTGAGCAAAAATGATTAATAATTAACACAAATTAAAAACAGAAGTACGTGCTGTATTTTATACAGTTTTGTTTCTGAGGAACATTTTGCAAGTGTCATAACACATCCAACATTGAAGCAAAGGACTTAAAAGATTGTTGGGTTCGTGAATAAGATAAGAAGCTCTACAAAATATATGAATTAACTGTATAACAAACACATATTCATAAACAAGGGGGGGGTTATATTTATTTCATAACAGTGACTTATTGAAAGGTGAATAACAGTAAATAATGAATGTGTGTTATATAAATTTTAGTGAAATAAACCACACTCTTAATCATGCCACTCAGTTGTGTGTGTGAAAAATTAATTTCTTGCCTACTCGAGAATTTATTAAATGGTGCATTTTTAAAAGAAGTATTAAACACCACTGACTCATAAGAAAATAATATTTACTGGGAAAACACAGTAGAACTTCTATGTAGGTTTTGGAAAATTTTAAAAGAAGAATTAAACACCATTGACTCATAAGAAAATAATATTTACTGGGAAAACACAGTAGAACTTCTATGTAGGTTTTGGAAAACTTAAAAGAAGAATTAAACACCACTGACTCATAAGAAAATAATATTTACTGGGAAAACACAGTAGAACTTCTATGTAGGTTTTGGAAAACTTAAAAGAAGAATTAAACACCACTGACTCATAAGAAAATAATATTTACTGGGAAAACACAGTAGAACTTGTATGTAGGTTTTGGAAAACTTAAAAAGAGTATTAAACACCACTGACTCATAAGAAAATAATATTTACTGGGAAAACACAATATAACTTGTATGTAGGTTTTGGAAGATTTCTACGGCTGAAATAAGTTTAGTTATGATATTATTTGTAGATGTAAGCTAACCTAAGAAAGCCACATTAAAAAAGAAAAGGTCGTTTAATTATTATATGAAGATCAAAATTCCTCACCATTTCTCTAAATAATCCAAAACCATTTTCGGTGCTACTCGTTACTGTTAATGTCTGAAATGAAGAATGTAGAAAAGGTACCCATCAACTGTCGTCTTTTTAACAAATGAAGTAAGTTGTTATATCTTCGAGTATGTTATAACGTGTTGATAGTTCAAATTGTTTAAACTTTGTGTTATATCCTCGAGTATGTTATAACGTGTTGAAAGTTCAAATTGTTTAAACTTTGTGTTATATCCTCGAGTATGTTATAACGTGTTGATAGTTCAAATTGTTTAAACTTTGTGTTATATCCTCGAGTATATTATAACGTGTTGATAGTTCAAATTGTTTAAACTTTGGAACTCATAAACGTATATTTATATGTGATAAAATGAATCATGTCAATTACCGTTCCTTACCGTTTAGATACATGTATCTGTCTCTAAAACACAACAGTCTAGTTAGACTTTAACACATTCGTACAGAGGTCGTGTTTCTTTCATATATATATATATATATATATATCATATGCTATAAGATATACAATATTTAGCTTAAACCGAAACCTTTGCTTCGTTAACCATTCTGGATTATTATAATATTGGCACCAGCAGTACAGACTATAATAGCAAAAGACATATATATGAACATAAATTTTAATATCGAAGTTGAATTAAGCCTACATTCAAATATCTTCAAAACACTTTGATCACTCAACTTTTACAGACTTCTTGTTTTCAATCTGTTCATATTCTGATTGTTCAGCTTTATAACTTTTATATTTAAATATCTCAATACTTTGTTATTTTAGATTTCTTATTCAAATCACGTGATTACCCGGTTGTTGCTTTTTTTTTAACTTTATAAATTTTACATGAAATCTCTCATAATCCTTTGATTTCTCATCTTTAAAGATATCACGGTCAAATCTTTTAATACTTTAATTTTTCAACATTATAAATTATGCTGTAGTTATTAGTATATTTTATTTAGTTTCATTATTATACACCTCAAAATAAATTCGCAACAATCTTAATATTTTTGTTTTTTTTTCTAGAAACCTATATCCTGTTGAATAGGAAATAATGCCATTTCTTTTATAATATATGAAGCTGCTAAAACACAATTTGGCTGTTTATCCCACATTAACAAACAACAGTTATTCGTTTTGCTGTAAAAAAAATCAAATAACACGACTGGAAGCTCCTTTTATATAATAATATTTCTTCAAAAAGTTTTTCTTCTTTCTGATCATCTGCACAGAAAATATCGAAGTTTTTATTTGTCTTCAAACTTAGTATCCTACATGAGAACCATATCTAAGTCTTAACAATACTCAACTTATATGGTTAGTTTCAACCATTGAAATATCACATCTAAGTCCAACAATACTCATGAAACGTTCTCACGCTATCTTCTATAGTATGGCTGACATCTTCTAAACTTGATCTGCTTTATTCTTTTTTACGTACCTATAAAATTTCACATAAAATACATAGACTTATTATTAATCTGCAAATACATTTACATAGGCTCAAGTTTCTTTGTTAAACTTGCTTTACATGAAATGTGTTAAAGTTAAAAGAATATCACACCAGCAATAATTAGTAAACAAATACCTACAACCCTTTATGAAAAGTGTGTCGTTATATTGTAAAAAATAAAACCATTAGAACTTTTTCTTGAAAAACAAAAATGTATTTGAGTAAAAAAAAACACCAAGTTACATCTGTGTTTGGTAAACTTAAACGATAGTACTAGTTACATTTGTGTTTGGTAAACTTAAACTATAGTACTAGTTACATCTGTGGTTGGTAAACTTAAACTATAGTACTAGTTACATCTGTGGTTGGTAAACTTAAACTATAGTACTAGTTACATCTGTGGTTGGTAAACTTAAACTACAGTACTAGTTATATCTGTGGTTGGTAAACTTAAACTATAGTACTAGTTACATCTGTGGTTGGTAAACTTAAATTATAGTACTAGTTACATCTGTGTTTGTTAACCTTAAACTATAGTTATAGTTACATCTGTGTTTGGTTAAATTAAACTATAGTACTAGTTACGTCTGTGTTTGCTAACCTTAAACTATAGCACTAGTTACATCTGTGTTTGGTTAAATTAAACTATGGTACTAGTTACATCTGTGTTTGTTAACCTTAAACTATAGCACTAGTTACATCTGTGTTTGGTTAAATTAAACTATGGTACTAGTTACATCTGTGTTTGTTAACCTTAAACTATAGTTATAGTTACATCTGTGTTTGGTTAAATTAAACTACAGTACTAGTTACATCTGTGTTTGTTAACCTTAAACTATAGTTATAGTTACATCTGTGTTTGGTAAATCTAAACTATAATACTAACCACAGTCGTGGTTATTCTTGTCTTTTCACAAACGTTAATCGAAGATTCTCCTGGAATAAAAAAATAACATTCACATTACTGTGGCAAAACAGAAAACTTTCTTGTATTTCACTTTCTATTTTATCATTTTATTGAATAGCTTGAAAGTAGTTTTCAAAATAGGAATTATTTTTATATTTAACTTACTATTTTATTGAATAACTTGTAAGTTGTTTTTTTTTCATTCGTCTGTAATTTTTCCTTCCGAATGGAAAACAAATTCACGTTTACCAGTTTTTTTTTATATTAATTCATGGCTTTACTCTAAAACTAATGTATTTTAAGCGAGTCTCCGGTTATACGATAGCTTTATTTTACATAAGATATATAACTAAAATATTAAAACAAGTTCATATTAGAGTAGCCTCATTGCTTCTGAGCAAAAAAGTGTGTATATATGTGTGTGTGTGCGTTTCCTTCGCAATAAAGTATTATTTTTTAACAAAAAAGGTTGCTCGTATATTAGTTTTACTAAAACAATTAAGTAAGAAACAAATATTCTTTACAATTAAAGATTTAATAACTTCATTGTAATTTTATTCTACTCCAAAACTTGTAAAATTAGCTTACGTCGGTGCTACTCATGGCATTCCGAAGAGCTGCATTGGCAAAGGTCAAAGACATTCCAAGAAGTTTAGTGTTGTCCACCATTAACAACTGGTCGCCTTTCTCTAGCTCCCCATTCAGAGACACAGCGCCTCCTACCCACATGTCTGCAACTACTATCTTGCCATCGAACTTTGAGTTAATGCCTCCTTCTATGCTGAGGTTTAGGGCTCCAGTCTGAAATGGTTATTACAATATGTGAAGGTTTTAAAGACACGCTTGTTTGTTTATTTATTCATAGTTTTCGCGGAAAGCTACACAAGGACTGTCTGTACAAAACCGTACCTAAGTTTTAAGTGATAAACTGGAGATTTGTTTGTTTCTTTGATGGTAAGCACAAAGCTACACAAGGACTGTCTGTACATAACCGTACCTAAGTTTTAAGTGATAAACTGGAGATTTGTTTGTTTCTTTGATGGTAAGCACAAAGCTACACAAGGACTGTCTGTACATAACCGTACCTAAGTTTTAAGTGATAAACTGGAGATTTGTTTGTTTCTTTGATGGTAAGCACAAAGCTACACAAGGACTGTCTGTACATAACTGTACCTAAGTTTTAAGTGATAAACTGGAGATTTGTTTGTTTCTTTGATGGTAAGCACAAAGCTACACAATGGACTATCTGTGCTCTGCCCACCTCGAGTATCAAAACCCGGTTTCTAGCGTTGTAAGTCCGCTGTGCCACTTGGGGGCAAACTGGAGATAGGACCGTTAGTCAACAGCACGCATTGGTACTTCTTGGGATACTCTCATGTGATCGAATAGTGCGATATGAATGTCGTTTTTATTGTACATGTACGTCTCCAAAGTGCGGAGCAGGTTTTTGCGGAAACGAAATGCGAACCATGAACCTTCGGATTCATAGTCCGAGCATGCTAGCTACTAGGCACGTGATTAATATCCTAGTAAATATTACAAAACAAATTAGTGCAAAAAACTACAAATGTTACTCTTAAAGTTATCCAATACTAAATTACTTTAGTAAACCTAAAAAACTACAAATGTTACTCTGAAAGTTATCAAAACACTAAATTATTTTAGTTAACCTCAAAAGTTGGGCTTTCATTCAATTTGAGAAAAAAAAAAGATAAGCTAACACTTTAGTTCTAATTTTAAAGTAAACAAAATAGATAATTGAAGTACAGAATCGGTTTAGAGTTAGTTAGCAAATCTGTTTTAAGTATTATTATTATCGTCTACTACATACCTAGAATAGTACAATGGCTACTGATGTTATTTTAACAAGTGAGAAAACAGTTCAAAAAGCTAAACTAACACGGTTACTCTTAACCAAATAGCATAAATAGCCCTATAGCTGAGATCGCGGAATATGTACAGTGGCATATCTCGAGCTTAAACATTGACTTGCCGATCCGCAGCCCAACATGCTAATCGTTAGGCTAGGCTCCATGAAAGCTTATTCTATTATTTGTTTCAAGCTCTCGCAGGTAGCAATGTAAATACACATTTGAATTTCTAAAAGCTTATGCTTTGAGAAAAATAATTAAACAGGTTTTTTCCAGCGATATAAATCATATTTTTATTTAAAATAAGTTCTAATAGCAGAAGCTGTACTTTTTTCCACGTGATATTTGCTACTCAGTACAGTCTCTGAAACATTCTGTAAAAAATATATCTCCTTGAAAGGTAAAGTGTTCTCATAAAATCTCGTACAAAAAATTGATTAAGCACTGATTTTAAATTTTCGATTAACACGTGAATTTTCCTGCCAACACTCAGGCAGCTTAATTTCTCCATTCCTGCTAACGAGCAGGAAGGATGTTGGTTTGTATCCCACTTTGTCCTAAAAGTCACTTTGTCGAAGAATAACAACACAATGAATTGTTTGTCACCGTAAAACTAATCTAATTTAAAAAGAATTTTATTTCTTCTAAAATATGTTGTTGTTGTTTTTTTAACGAAAACTTTGGAAGCTCGGAAACTTCCACTGACTCACTGGGGGACTTTCTAAGGGGTACCACTTATATCAAAATCAGATAACTTCCAAACTCTTCATTAATATTTGAATAAGTCAAATCTCACAACTCATTGTTTCAAGCTAACGAACAAAGATGGAGCCACTCTGAACTTTCTAGAGCTTGGAGACTATAGGTTTGAAATTAATACTTTAAGCTGATATATATATTGGATAATCAACCATACACTCTTTAAAAACCTGCAAACCCCAAAGCTTCTATAAGAAGTTTACGGTCTCCCACAAAAACGGAGTTCACAGCATACCTCTCATATTCACTATAAAAAAAAACGACACAAAAGCAAAATTAAAAAAAATATTTCTTTTACGAAAAATGCTTTAAAAATAACGAAATTTTAACTGAATATACTGTTTCCTTAAAATATATGAATGTAGAGAACATAAAATTATCAAGTAAGACATTTGTTGTTACATATACTTATAATGAGTTACACTGTATTGTGTGGTTAAATTATACGAAGAAATATGAGTTGTGTGTGAAATATTTCTGTTTGTAATCTGGGATATTTCACATATAACCAAAAGTATAATAACATATATCGATGATCATTACTGACTTTTCCTGCTACTAATCGTGAATATTTCACACATAACCCAAGGTAAGTTAGGTAACACATAGTGATGATCATTATTGAACTTCTCTGGAAGTAAGCTGTAATATTTCATACATAACCCAAGGTATGATAATACATGCCAATTATCATTACTGAATTTTTCTGCTTGTAATAGTCCCCCAGTAGCACAGCGGTATGTCTGCGGACTTACAAAGCTAGAATCCGGGTTTCGATGCCCGTGGTGGGCACAGCACACATAGCCCATTATGTAGCTTTGTGCTTAATTACAAACAAACTGCCTGTAATCTGGAATATTATTTCACACATAACCCAAAGTACGTTTGTTAACATATAGTGATGATAAATATTGAGTTTTCGTGCTTGTAATTTGGAATATTATTTCACACATAACCCAAAGTACGTTTGTTAACATATAGTGATGATAAATATTGAGTTTTCGTGCTTGTAATTTGGAATATTTCATGCGTAGCGATGGTCATTATAGGTTAGAATATTAAAATATGTTACCATTTTGAGAAGAAGAAAAATTGTAACTATAGAATGGTTTCTAGTAAAGTCGTTCTTACCTTTTTAACCACCAACGTTTTCACTTCCCTTCCACCTGTTTCTTCTTCATTAAACTATAGCGAAAAGAACGTGAACAATAATTACTATTGTATCGAAAGGCTTTCTACTTAAACAACTAAATTTTCATCTGAGTAAAATACTAAGTTTCTGACCAGCATTCTGCATTTTGATATCCTTTTCTATCGAGTACGTTAACTGTCTATAAATAGAGCGTTAGTTATTCAAATTAATCCCAAGCTTGTCGTCCCACCAATATGGTATTTGAACTCACGATCTCACTCGCGATACATTCTATAAAGAAAATGAGAAATACTCTCTAAAGTTTCTGTAGCCTCGAAATGGAAGTTACGAATTAAAGTACATGCCACGAAATATAATTAAGTATGAATGTTGATTTTCTATTTGTCCAGAAACAAAGTATAACGAGCATGGACCATTCATGTGGCAGGCAGTTTGGGTCGTTAAAAAAATGCCTTGCTGTCAGTTAGGGGTTTAATTATTGGTTGTAGATGGTACAGCGCTCGTTTGGAATATGTGAGCTACCGGGAGTTGTTAATGTTATTCGATTTCAGCTTACCTCCTTTGAAGTTAACTTTTCCTCTATAGGTGTTGGAGGGCGCTGTCTTCGCCGAAACTTTAAATCTTCGGGAACAAGCTTTGAACTGTCACAAAAAAATACAATACAAATATATACTGGTATATTCAAGGCGAGTGCATTAGTTCCGTTAAACTGGTTATATATATGATCTACATGCACTTCGCTACTTTTACTAGAACTCACGAACACCTTCACTACAATCTAAACTGTGTGAACTAGTGTTTTCACACATGGTTATAACACTGTTAATTATACTAAAATACAGCAGAAATGTAGTTAGCAAAACCATCACTATAACCTACGCAAACTATAGTGCCTTGAAGCGCGATCAGGACACTGTTAACTGTTTTAGAACACAAAAATACAATTAGTAGAATCTTTACTACAATGTAAGTTACACGATCAGAATGTCCTGTCAACTGTATTAAAAACAAAACTAACAAAACCTTTACTAGTAAGCTACGTGAACCAGTGCCTTCCAAAATGGGCAGGATGTCCTGTTAACTGTATTAAAAACAAAACTAACAAAACCTTTACTAGTAAGCTACGTGAATCAGCGCCTTCCAACATGGGCAGGATATCCTGTTAATTGTATTAAAAACAAAACAAAACCTTCACTAGCAAACTACGTGAACCAGTGCCTTCCAACATGGGCAGGATGTCCTGTTAAATGTGTTAAAAACAAAACAAAACCTTCACTAGTAAACTACGTGAACCAGTGCCTTCCAAAATGGGCAGGATGTCCTGTTAACTGTATTAAAAACAAAACAAAACCTTCACTAGTAAGCTACATGAACCAGTGCCTTCCAACATGGGCAGGATGTCCTGTTAACTGTATTTAAAAACAAAACCACGACTAACAAATCCTTCACCACAATCTAAGTTATGTGAACTAGTGCCTTCCAACATGGTTAGGACACCGTTAATTCTAATTACAGACATTAATGCTTTTAATAATGGTTATCTAAGACACCCTGTTAATTGTATAATTATTTGAAAACAGAAGTAGTAACCTGCTCTGAAGCTTCAACAAAGCACTGTGTTTTTACAAAAGTTTCGACCTAACATTAATATCGGTTTAAGCAAGAAATAAAAAAACAAGTAAGGAAAAGAACTTTCTCAGAATCCAAAACTATGATGTGCTTTCAAGACCTATTTATATAGATTTAGGAATAAGCTTATTACTCATACTTACTCGGAAAGTTAAGTCGATATTACTGACTTTAATAATCGTTTATCTATCCACACTGATATTAATAGTGCGGTGGATCAGCGGTAAGCGTGAGGGTATATAACTCTACAATTCGAGGTTCAGTCCTCAGGATGCACATAGTGTAGATATCTTACTGTACATCTATGCACTTGATAGAAAGATATCAATACTGCTAGAGCACTTAAAGTGGGTACAAGTGACTTTTAGGGGAGTTTAGCCACTAAGTTTTCAGTTCTGACATTTCGTTGCTAGATTTTTTTCTATTTTATTCTCAATAGTTGATTAATTTTCGACTTTAGTCAACTATAAGTGTCGTCTATCAGTTCGGATATATAAATTGAAAATGTTAAGTCACTGGTGATGAATATGTTTGGTAAATAGCTATAAAACTATGTATGACCAGCACGTTGATTGACTTTTTATCAAACATGCTGTTTCAGTTTTAAAATTTCGTTCACTTTTATTTGTATATGTATTTGTCTGGAAAATTACCTTTGGAAATTCGAAGTTACTTTTCTTAAGGTAGGGTGACCGCTACCGTTCACGGTCGGTTTTCCAGAACCATTCACCAAGTTCCCAGGGTCAGCAGGTCTAGTGGTCACTTTCACTGTGACTGACGGTGGCCCTGAACTTTGATTCGATGAAACTGAATTTGTAGAACTAACTGGAGAGTGTGGAGGAGTTGAGCCGTAAGTACTGGAGCTTGTGGAACTGAGCGTTTTCAGAGTTATCTGCATCTTTGACTTGTTTGGTAGAGGTGAAGAAGACACACTGGAAGATGAACTGGTTGATGTGGAATCCAGGTGCTCTTTATAGGATTTCTTATCTTGCTTACATTCTCCATTTTGTTGTGTAAAACGGTTACTAGACATGGGGTTCTTATAGGAGTTGATTGAAACCAGAGGTTTTGGTTTAGTATAGTCAAAATAAGTATCCGGGCATTTCGGCTTAGAATCTCTGCTGTCGGTAATAGCGGGTTCTGTTTCTGTATGGGTTGAAATAGGAGGAGAGAGTGTAGAGGTCAGAACTGGTTTACGGAGCTGGATTGTAACTTTGGTACTGTGGTCAGTAGGGCTGGTTGTAGACTATAAACATACAAGGCCACATCATTACTCAGACTTTTATATAGAACCGTTGTCAAAAATGATTCATTTTTAATCACATCCATGTCATAGAATTTAAAAGTCTAAAAATAAAAAAAATAATTATTAAATATTTTTTTTGCAACTACAGGTAAAACGTTAAGTTCGAGAACTGATGGAATAATCGTTCAAACACATGTCAAATGTACTAAGTATATTATTACAAAAGTGTTCATAACGATATTAGTATGTTTCAAAAGCTCCTAGTGCGTGTTTGTGAAACACATACACACATATACGTACTAATTCTGGTATGGAATTTCAATTATAGAAAACAAAAAATTAGGGTTTGTGTGGTTGTTTTGGTTTGTTTCTTTAGAAAAAAAAACTGAACTTAAATCCGAGCAGACAATTGAATACGAGTTATATTGAAATAAATTTATTATAATATTTCTTTTCCAATATTTGTTAAATACATAAAACAAAATAGAGATACAGAATTCAATATCATATAATTCAAGGTTGTACTGACTGATTCTTAGTTTTACCACAAGGATATTCAAACACCACTTTCAGTGATACAGAATCTGATATCAAAAGAATTAAGTAAACACATCGTTAACATGAAACACTAATGTGTAAATACATCAAGTAGATACGGCGTTAAATAAAACACTAATGATTAACTACATTAAGTACATATGGCGTTAAAATAAAACACAAAGGGTAAATATATTAAGTAGACATAGCATTAACAGAAAACACCATTAAGTAGATATAGCTTTAACAGAAAACACCATTAAGTAGACAGAGCGTTAACAGAAAACACCATTAAGTAGACATAGCGTTAACAGAAAACACTAATGGATAAATACAGTAAAGAGATATAGCGTTATCAGAGAACTACAATGGTAAATACAGTACAGAATGGTGTCAATCACCTTTTGCTATATATATTAATATGTATATGACAGAGATTTGTATTGTCAATAAAAACATATTTTAAAATATTTACTAATAGATTGAATAAGTGAACAATCTAAGGGTTAAACAAACTCCTAATAAGATTGTTTTTAAATACGTAAAACAGTAACAAACCTAAAACTTCTGAAACAAGGTAAGAAAACTAATAAATAACAATAAAAATAAACAAATCTACCTTGAAAGAAGTTGGATCAACAAACATAAATGGATTAGAGACTAGTGGAGGGACATACGAACTATAACGTCGCTCTCTCAGTCCGGCTAGCTCAGGACCTCTGGTGTCAGATTCATGCTCTAGCTGTGAGAGGTTAGTGTTAGTAGAAACAAGAAAGTTAGATATAAGCTACCCTGGTGCCCGCAAACAACCTGTTATATAAGCATTTATACCGAATTAATCACAATGTAAAGTACCATGTGAAAATTAGCAGCGAAAATGCCATAAAAAAACCTGTTATATAAGCATTTATCCCGAATTTAATCGTATTTTAAAGCAACATGTGAAAACTACAAGCGAACAGGCCACCAAAACCCTATTATATAAACATTTATACCGAATTTAATTAATATAATAGTACCGTGAAAAATTAAAATCGAACAGGCCAGTTTGACGTTGTATGGCATGCTCACCCATCAGTTATTTTTTGATGATGTCATACAAACTCAATAGTTAACAGCAAAGTTTCGAAGACGCGTTTTAAAAGTAGTTTAAAGTCATAGGCGCGAGGCTTAGAAAGGTATTGTTCATTTGAGGCGTTATGAGATATGTATTGTAATGACCTCTTGCAGTTTTCAGCGTTATTGGGGTTAGTGTCAGTTACGTAGGTAAGCGTCAGGCACTGGAGAATAGGACTCGTTGAATAAATTTTTAATTGTTTATGCACTTTAGTAGGCTTGCGCCAGTGGCTTTAAGCAACCCATGCCAGTGGCGTCAAACTGAAAAAGGAAAATCTTTTCATTTATTATTACGCAGCAGTCAAACCCTAACTTCCCTTTAGTTTCGTTGAAACGAACAGGATATCCAATGTCATTAACGAAGTTTGTCTAAACTGTTTCATCACATTAACCTTTTTGGTTAAAATTTACCGTTTTACGTCTATAATGGACAAACGACGTGTAATTGAAAAGGTAAGATTTGCCAAACATATGCTTTTCTTTAACCTCATAAATATATATATATATAGATATCATAGCAATCTGAAAGAAATATGGGTTAGAATACTAGTTTCGTTCTTTGAAGCCAAATAAAGATCTGATTTCTGATATGTTTAAAATTAAGCTCATCATTTTGCCATTTTAAACTGGTCTGTTAAAGGAAAAGGAAATATATATGTCCATTACCACCAAATGTCAAAGTACCCACAAAAATATTAATTCCAGAAAATGTTGATGTTTTGTACCAGACCGTTTGGGATAAAACAAAAAAAAGTAACTTTACAAGTTCGATAAAAAAAAAAGTTAGCAAAAAAGGAAGACATGCAATATTTATTTTCTACACCAACAAGCGCATCTGCACTAGCCCCATCTGCCATGCATAAAACATCTGGGAAAAAAATGATGCAATTCTCTGATCTATGGACTTTTAATCCAAAAATCAAAGTAGAGAAAGAAAATGATTTCAAAGCTTATGATCTACTATATACATTTTCCAAAACTTAAAATTTCTTTCTTTTCAAATAAAAAATATGGTTTCAGTTTCCCGAAATCATTAAAGGTTAATATTGCATATTTATATATTATATTTAGTAACAGTTGTTTTGTACAATGTTCATATTAAACCTACTTGCTGATGACCTGTGTTTCCATCGGAAAGGGTTGCCAGTGGTAGTGAAACAGATTGAGTTAAGGGTGGAGGTAGTTTTGTACAGGTGTTGCTACCTTGCTGACGTTTAGCATGAGTAGAAATGCTTGCTTGAGATTGGAGCTATAAAAAGTTTTTATGGATAAATTTTCATTGAGTTTGTTTAGTGTTTGTTCTTTGTATCAATAAACACGACAACATACTTGTAAATAACATACAGTTCCAGTCCGAAATAAATAAGCTTAGCTAAGTTACATAGGATTCGAGCATTGGGGGTTGTCGTCGTAAGCACATCATCCTTACCTATAAATCATTATAAAAATCAAATTAACTGCTCAAGTTTGTTTGTTTTTTTCTTTCTACATTTCTCTTAATTTGTTCATTGCGTCTCAAAATTAGAAGGTATAAAAACATTGCAGGTAACTTGATTTTTATAAACAAATTTAGGGCTGTTGGTTTCCAATAGTTTGCTGGCTTTCGGCGTTTAAACCGAAAATCTTACCTAAACTATCGTTTAAACCGTAAACCTTACATATACTTAATATTGTTTATGATCTGCCTAAAAATCGGCATAGACATTTTCAATACAATTTTATTAGTTCAACTTTGCATGTTTGTTTTGTTTATGGCAAAGTTTCTAAGACCATCCCTAATTTTGAACTGCTGACCAGAAGAAAGGCAACTAGCCGGCGGGACTCACCGCCAACTCTTGGGCAATTCTTTAATAACTGACAGTGGCATTTACTGCCACATTATAATGCTTCCACGGTTAAAAGGGCGAAAATGTTTGGCGTCAGGTTTCGATCCCGAGACCCGCAGATATTGCGAGTCGAGCGCCATAACCACAAGGTGTTTGTTCAAGGCTTTTTCTGATAGATTATTTATAAAAAAAAACAAATAAAATGAAATTAAAATGTCGTATTACTATAATATTAGTATTTTCTACTATTCTTAAACATTCCTGAGATATTTTCTTTGCTGAAATAATAACGTTATTTACACGTCGGCTGTTGTTCTTGATAGTTTCTGTAGTGTGAACCTATCTTCACACAAAAGGGAATATCGATAAACTGAAACGTTCCGGTTTTCAGAGTGAAACCTCGGTCTGTATTTTCTAATGTGTAAAATAAATAAAGTCACCTTTGTGTTTTGCTGATAAAGACATTAAAATCTATTTTGCGAACACAATAAAGGCTCAAACTACACAGTAAATTATATATATATTTTTGGATTTACAAATATAGATGTTTAATATAACAATTTCCCTGAATAACAAAAAAAATTATCGTGGACTTCGATAAACTCTAGCAAAAAAACTATTAATTTACCTTGAATATTAAACATTAACATGTCAAACACATCTAGTTATAAAAAATAGACAGGGGTGAAACTCACAGATTCCATAAAAAAATATCTCGCAATATTTCAGAGGCAGAAAATAATATAGTTTTCTACTTTTACGTTAAACTGTCATTTAAGGTTTACTAAATGAATAAATAAACTAACCTGTGAACTATTTTTTTGCTCGGATTTATTCTCGGCCAGAATCCCGCTGTCTGTACTTCCGAACATCTTTTTGTGAACAATTCTAAATTCTTCCATTAACTTTTCTACAGGGTGATGAAAAAAAATCCACTTGACAGTTAAAAGGAAAACATAAAAATCCCACAGGTGATATGTTTTTACATTAAATGACGACTTAAGGCCTAAGTGTGCTAGTATACCTTGTTTGTTTGTTTTGAATTTCGCGCAAAGCTACCCGGGGGCTATCTGCGCTAGCCGTCCCTAATTTAG
>NW_013666730.1:131722-141944 GCF_000517525.1 Limulus polyphemus | reverse complement strand
TTTGTTTTTGTTTTTTTCATTAGTGTCGATTTTATCTAAATGTTTGTCGTCCGGTGGCTCAGCGCTAAGTTTGTGGGCTTAGAATACTAAAAACGCGGGTTTCGATATCCACAGTGAGTAGAGTAAAAATAGCCCATTGTGTAGATTTGTATTTAACAACAAACACAAAATTAAGTGTTTTTACTTTTTCACGTCTTAATCAGAGTGGTCCCCAAGTGGCTTAAAGGTAAGTCTGTATTCTTATAACGATACCAGTGATGGGTATAGCATAAATAGCCCATTGGTACTTAACACGAACAAAGCTATTGTTTCTGTTCATTCTCGTATTGTCTCTGCGTCTCCCTTTTCTTCACATTAAAAGTCCATGAGTTAAATCTATCTAACCAATTGTTTCGAATTCGATGACGAGGAACCCACTTTGAGACTAATAATGGGTAATGAAGAAAAACTTTAATATAAGTTTAATATAACAGCAAATGTACAACGTTTCGACAAGGTTTTGTCATCATCGGGTACAAGATACATCATCAGATACCTGATGATGACAAAACCTTGTCGAAACGTTGTACATTTCCTGTTATGTTAAACTTATATTAAAGTTTTTCTTCATTAGCCATTCAAGCCGTCTCCAACCATTATTAACCAATTGTTTGTTGATGATCATTCCACCTCAGTTAATAATACATGGTCAGGAACACCACACAAGGACAGCTTTAGATTTATGTAATTCACATGATTCTCATTTAATATCTTAGTTTGATTAGTATTTAACAAGCTTAGGTACCTGTCCTTTATCCGGTATATGAACTTAAAACAATATGTGGGTGGATATTATGATAAATCAAACAAAAATCCTAACTTTCAAGCAATTTATTTATAACATAACATATTATTACAGTATTCATTATTACTTCACCAAAGTTTTGTATAAGCTTTAAGAACGTAAAACATGGTACATACATTGTGCGATGGTCAGGGTTACTTTGTTAGAAGAGGTAGCGGCCAAAGTAGTGGCAATAGGGTTGCTTTCTTAATGTCTTTCCACAGTGTTTTACGTGATTAATTAATTGACGGTTATTGGCCGCAGAAGTGTCTTACGGACCGAAGTTGAAAGTTCATGGGTCAAAGTAGGAAGTGCGTATAATTCAAGAAACAACTCATGGTATCAACCTTATGGTGGCTTGTTTGTTTGTTTTGAATTTCGCGCAAAGAGTTGGCGGTGGGTGGTGATGACTAGCTGCCTTCCCTCTAGTCTTACACTGCTAAATTAGGGACGGCTAGCGCAGATAGCCCTCGTGTAGGTTGGGCTACTCTTTTACCAACGAATAGTGAGATTGACCGTCACATTATAACGCCCCCACGGCTGAAAGGGCGAGCATGTTTGGTGTGACGGGGGATTCGAACACGCGACCCGCAGATTGCGAGCCGAGCGCCCTAACCACCTGGCCATGCCGGGCTCTAGTATACCTTAAGAAGAGAAAACAGTGGCACATGAACTCCTCCTCATGAACACATTGTTGAAGAAAGCATGTGTTCTATTTTTCTCCATAGATTAAAAATGTTATATCTCCTTCAAACTAATTCTAATAGTTTTTGAATAAACTTTTTTACTACAATATTTTATTTATACCAACAAATGAGGTTACGCCCTTAATTTATGCTGCTTAATAATATGGTATAGAGACCTTTAAGTAGTGGTAACTACATAAATTAATCGGCCAATGCGTATTTAGTGGACTTGAATCGAGATATATGTTACCATAGTGATATAGTCTCGTTTTAATAAACCATAACAGATATAGAGAAATTGACAAGAAAAAGGTGGGATATTATACATACTACTTTGAACGTCCGTCCTTTGAAGTGTATAATCAACAGTAGGTTTAATCACCCATTATTAGGCCGATTAGAACACTTCAAGCCTGGGATAATGAATAATATGTCCCCCCCCCCCCATTCATGCTTATTAATTTTGTTGTACAAGAAATTGTTACTTCACCGTTAAATACACACCTTGGTCCACAGATGTGTATGTGTATAATTAATTTTTGGGGGGAATATGTACAATTTTAATTGGTAGTCCTAAATAGCACTCCCAATTTAAAATAAACATTTTAAAAAACTTATTCCCTTTCTTATAGTTCTTCCTTTTCAATAGCCCCCCCCCCTTCCAGTGGCACAGCGGTACGTCTGCGGACTTACAACTCTAGAAACCGGGTTTCGATACCCGTGATGGACAGAGCACAGATAACCCATTGTGTAGCTTTGTGCTTAACTTCAAACAGACAAACATACAAATCCTTTTTCAATAACACTCTTTATATACAGTATCCTACCCTCAGGGCCGGATTAAGGTATGTGGAGGCTCTGAGGCAAATATCCTTATGAAGTCCTTTTCAAATATAAGAAATAATGTTAACAAAATATTTGTGGAGGCACTATTCTGTAGGGGACCTGGGGCAGCTGCCTCATTTACCTCATGGTTAATCCGGCACTGCCTAGCCTAACATTTTTGGGGCCTCCATTTGCCACGTGATTCCTGAACAGCAGCCATATATGCCTTCCGTTGGTCCGCCACCGCTTCGCCAGATTGAGCATTTTGTACTGCTGCATTTAGCTCAAGAAGTGCTTTTTATTTTGAAATCAAGCATGTCAGAAACGAATAATTTGGTACTGCGATCATGTTTAACCTTCTTTCATTAATGGCCAATAAAATGGTTTGACGTTCTAATAAAAATCACATTTCTTACCGTGTTGCTTCTTCCTAATAAACTGTTCTTCGGATTTCTTGTTCTCGGCTGTAAAAACAATTGTTGACTGTATTTCTCACACTCATAATACAGTTATTCAAATCATAATATTCACCAGCATTGGACATATATATATGTCTTGATAGTATTAACCTGTCTTATGCTTTTTTTATAACTTAACTAATGGTTGTAAGTACTGCAGTACGTAATGACAAGTTCTATAACAAAATTTTGAAAGATCAACTTCAATAACAACGTATTAAAATGCAAAAAAATATTTCCTTTTCCCCTTATCAGAGAACGTGTAAACAGTTATAAGACACAAACGTGATTTTAAAGTGAAACACTGACTTATTTCCACAGTCAAAACTAAAAAATAACAAAACATCAGTGACCCAAATATAAAGCTGATACCTTTATAAGGATATTTATAAAACAAAAGACGCATAACACAAGCGTGCACAAAATGCAACTTACTACGCTGTAAAATCATAATACAAACATAACGTATGCGGGTTTATGTTAAAAATGCTTTAAAATTAATTGCTGTTAATAGTTTAAGAGTTCAACTTAAGATTCCCAATAAACAATTTAAGATTTTTAGCATGATTCTATTTGAAAAAATATATTTATAACCCGATATTAGCCTGATTATAGTAAATGACATACACTGCCATTATCCTTAATGATGGGGACCTTGCATGGCCGGGTGGTGAGGGTGCTCGACTCGCATTCTGCAGTTCGCGGGTTCGAATCCCCGTCACACCAAACATGCTCGTCCTTTCAGCCATGGGGGCGTTATAATGTGACGGTCAATCCCACTATTCGTTGGTAAAAGAGTAGCCCAAGAGTTGTCCGTGGTTGGTGACGACTAACTGCCTTCCCTCTAGTCTTTCATTGGTAAATTAGGGACGGCTAGCGCAAATGACCCTCGTGTAGCTATGCGCGAACTTCCAAACAAACCAACCTTAGTGATGGTGGATATCTTTAGAATCATCGAAATGTCTGAATGAAAGTGTTTGGTTGATCACTAGAGGTTGTTATCAAATTATGAATGACCGTTCCTATGGTTATTTACAACTTCAGAGGAGATTAGCATAGGCTCTCCTCCCTCATATTATAGAGTCCCTTCACAGCACGTTTGTTATTGTCTGTTCAAGTAGCGCTGCGCTGTCCCTAATTCCGAATCACTTACCACTAGGTGGCAGAAATTACTTTTACTTTATTATTATGTATAATTGTGTATCAATTCATTACCATTTTTAATCGTTTCAATTTGTAACACCGAATATCCAATGTAAGTAAAATTATTTTAATACTGTTATCATTATACGCTCGAGGAGTCTAGTATGGACTGTTCTTTCTCCCTCGAGGTTTTTCTGGTAATAATGCCCAATTCAATTTGATTTACGCATCATATGTCCATTCAACTTATTAAATGACGAGGAAGTTTTACCTGTTCAAATTAATATGTTAAATAATATACATTAACTATTTGTATTAAACAAACTATGAAATATTATATGTTATACATTAACTGTAATAATAATATTACAATAAATTCTATGATATACTTGTTTGTTTGAAGTTAAGCAGAAAGCTACACGATGGGCTATCTGTGCTCTGCCCACCAGGGGTATCGAAACCCGGTTTCTAGCGTTGTAAGTCCGCAGACATTCCGCTGTGCCACTGGGGAGGAGAGGGGGCTATATGATATACATTAACTATCTAAAAAAGTACCGATATTTTTAAATACGCTTATCTACATAGTCATCAACCTCAATATTTTTAACGTTTTATCAAGCTACATTTTAATGTAAAGTAGTTGATTGAAAAAGCTAGAATGCTTTGGCCTGTTATTTGTGAAATAATTTATGAAATATTTGAAAGTATTAAATCTGTCATTAATTCACATACTAAAGTCAGAATGGGGGCCCGGTCCAAATAATCTACTAAACCTAAAGAGTACCTTAGTAAAGTCAGAATGGGGGCCGTAAGAATCCACTAAACCTAAAGCGTATCTTTTATTGTACATCTTTGAAATATGTTGAGCATTTCTCGTATTTTTCATTTACATTTTTGTATTATACCAAAACCTCTCACCTGGAAACTGCTTTGATCTCATTTTCCAATCTGGGGAACTCGTGTTACTCGTATCTGTACTATCTGTGCTTCGTCTTCTTTCTGCCAACTTATTAATATCTGCTAAGAACGGTCGTTTTGGCAATGACCCTACAGTATCAAAGCGCTTTTTTTCTTCCTCTAGCTTTCTTCTTTCTTCAGCTATCCTCTCCGCTTCTAAAAGCAGTTTTCTATGCTCTTCTTCGATTTTTTGCCGTTCTTTTGCCAACATTGCTTCCTGGTTTTTTATTGTCTGTTCTTCTTCTTGTCTGATTGAGTCTCTTAATCTGTCAATATCAATTCTTTCATTTAGATCCAGAAAGCCGTTGGAGCTGGCAATGGAAGACTGTTTACAAACGTCACTGTGAGATCCAACCAAACTTCGGGCTTCCTCTAACATCCTGGCATCTTCTTCAACTTCTTCTAGCACTTGGGTATCTTCTTCAACTTCTGCTAAAGAGAAATCCTGCTCTGACTCTGAGGTGAATCCGTTGATTCTATTTCTCGAACTGGATGAACTAGAAGGACTGCTCCAAGCCTTACCATTCAAAGAGCTATGACCAATGACACCAGAGTCCCTTGAATAGAGATATAACTGTTCCCTTAAAAATAATCATTTATTCATCTGGAAAACATAGGCTAATAATAATAAGTTGCATTCGTCAAAATTCTTTATTAAATCGAATTTTTGGTTCATTTTTTTTATCTTAACGATGACTACTTTTAGGAATAAAGGTCGACGTATTTATTAACGCCTGATAAACTCATGATAATAATGATAACATTTTTATTAATTATTGAATTTCTTACAGACTTATTTTTATTTTTTTTTCAATCCTTTATTTAGTTTGCAAATTTGAGGTTTTTTTCTAAATTGTAAAAACGTTAGTAATCAGTCATACCGATCGGACAATCCGCTTTGTTCCTGAAGAGAAGACAGTTTGGATATTTCATCCTCTCCAGGTTTGGAACTGTTACCATAGTGTTGGTAATTCTTGGTTTTTTCTTCAGGAAACAAGTCTAGGCCTGCCCCCTTGCGAACAGTTAGATCCATTGTTTTACTAGACTTTAATAAAGCCACGGCCTATAATGATATAAGATAAATAACATGGTACCTTGAAGATATGTATTTTATCAGTGTTTTATTTCTGTTCTCCAATTAGACGTAATAGATTTCTTATAATGAAATAAAAATCACAAACAAAATATGGTGTATCTGAATTTAATAAATATCAGTTTAAGTTAAATTCACAAAAACGTTTATCTTCCATAGTGAAACAAATAAGAAAACTATATGGACTACAAAATTCTTATTCAAGCAACAATAAACTCTTGGTAATAAATTTTAATTTAAAAACCTAAGACATTTTATAGCGCCACTAAGTAATTTTTCAAAATGCCATTATTGTGACAGAAACAATGTAAATTTAAAATGTTATCAAGTATTGTTCAAACATATTTTTCTCAGATGTTTTATAATTTTTATACCTACTTATTTCTTTCTGATCATCAATAGCTGGTGCCTTAGTTCTCAATATAATTATTTATATCGGGAGATCCTCGTCGCTGCTGTATCAGCGTTTGGTCGTTGTGGGCGCAACTTGGGAGGGTCAGATTTACATCTAGAGATAATATTTTGTTTGTTTATTTTGAATTTCGCACAAACCTACTTGAGAGTTGGCAGTGATATGCTAGAGGGAAGACAGCTAGTCAACCTCACCTCCGCCTACTTTTTTACCAAAGAATTTTGGGATTGACCGTCACATCACACGTCCCCACGGCTGAAAAGGAGAGCATGTTCGGTAAAGGGGATTTGAACCCGCGACCCCCAGGCTGTGAGTCAAGTGCTCTAACCACCAAGTCATTCCAGGCCGGAGATAATACAATTTTCATTAAAAAGTAGTAACGTCTAATACTATGAAATTGTGAATTATTTTGTTATAGAAATTTTAAAATATACTTTTTTTAAATAGAAATCAATACATATCTATCTATCTGTACATATATATATGTTTGACTGGAATCGTTTGAAAACGTTAAATTACAAATATAAGTCATACATTTTTTCTATAATTTTTATAGGTGTTTTAGAGGTTTTGTAGAGTTAGGCAATTAGTTTTAATTTTTCACGTCTTTTCTAAGAATTACCAAAAAGAGACTAAGTTTAGCTCTGTAGGTACCAATGCTTTATTGCCTTTGCTATAACACCTAACGCACAACGTACTTTCAAGACACAGAGGTCCTGACAAATCATGTTGAAAAAAATGACCAAACTTGTTCATTAAATTTCAGTCGCAATTATTTACATATACCTACACATTTTAGTGCTGCAGTAAAAGTTTTAAAATTCTTTATAAGTTGATTTGGATAAAGAAAGAGAAGATGATTATATATATATATACGATAATTAGGCTTAGCTGCGTGTCTCTAAGTGTCTGTAACTAAGTTTGGCCTATTTTAGGATCGTGACCGTTGCGCAAAAGATTATATGTTTCTAATACAGCCAGGCATCTACATTAAGATTAGTCCATTGTTACTTCGAATTAAAGAATTGATTACAAGCTAGAGTGAATTATATGAACAGTTTTACTGTTTCTAATAAGCCATTTAGTTATTATTTCATTGTAAAATCTATTCGGTATCTGTGGGTTCTAAAATAAACCATCCTATTACATAATATAATAATAAATGAAAAATTTACTATTATCAGGTTTCTTTCTTTTTCTATTAATTGTACATACTTCTGAAAACTTAATCTTCAAGAAGCTGTCTTCGTTCATCTCTATTATCTGGTCGCCAACCTGCAGGCCTGCTTTCTCCGCCAACCCCCCTGGTTTTACAGTCTGTATGTAGATACCTGGCATCTCTGGAGGTCCCTTCGCGATGCTAAAATCCAGAAACAAAGGCTTATTAAGTGAACTTTTAAACTTCATAAATCCATATATTGTGATATTTATTCGTATTTACTAAGCCTAAAAAACTTCCTCGCTTCACCAGCTTAGGCATTTTTACACATTTACAATATGTTATAAGACTGCACACAAACAGCATTTTTCAGATAAGACATTTGGCAACTAAAGGTCTAGACAAAAAACCTTTTCTATAAACCATCATATTCTGTGGTGAATATTACACTGGAGAGACTGGCAGAAAGCTATTCCAGGATCTCAGAACATGTTTTATATGTGTTGAATATTGTTTAAGAACTTCATACCAGGATTTCAGAACATGCTCTGTATGTGCAAATCACTACATTGTAGAATCTGGCAAAGAATTCCATTACAGGATTTCAGAACATGTGAAAGCCTAGACTAAGGTAACAATAATTACCCATACATGGGTTACCTACTCAGTCAGAAGTAATCTGTAATATCTGAAGCTATTCCCCTGTTCATTCACCTTTAAAATATATTTTGCACTTGCTTCATAAGTGTTAAAAGATAAAAATATTAGCCTTTTGAATATCTGTAAACGCATATATCTTTACATAGGCGTATGTGTATATATATATAATTATCCGTTCGTCTGTTTTGTGTCTTGACGTCACAGGATGTTCACAGGATCTTAAAGTACTCCACATCATTCAAAATGAAAACATTATAGGTATTATAAAATCATTGGATAATAATATCGTCTAAGGTTAACTATTAAGGACAGCATTAACTAATAAATTTTACTAACTAATTCTTATTATATTTGTCGTTAGCTTAACCACAATAGTTAATCATTCCTGACCTGCAGCCAATCCCTGAGGCTCCTATGGACGACAACTGAATTTTTGTCTCCTTTGCTTCTTCAAAACTAGAATTACCGCTACTCAGAGAATGCTGAAACACAAATTGACAAATATGTATAAGTCATAGAAAACTGCTGAATTTATATAAAAAAATTAATTTATTAGCTCATAAATAGTACTAATGAACTGACTCTGAATAAAATTGAAACATAAAATTTTCAAATTATAGAAAACTGAGCAGACAACTTACAGATCCATCTAGAATTGATCCACTTGGCGAAAGTTCGGGATTGACTAGCTTCCAAGTCAAAGGGTCTTCTTTATTGCTGAAAGAAAAAAGTTTAAGATTAGTTTAGACTTAACAAAAGAGGGAATGTGAAAAAAGAAAACGAGAAAAATAATTCAGTGCAATTTTTTTTTTCAAAAAATTATATGACCACGTGATATCACAATTTTTGAAAATCATGATTTACTGTCGGGGTATTCTCACTTGAAGATGATAAGATAAAAGCGTTCATACCGTGTTCCAGAGTTCGAAAGACGTACTTTGAATTTGAAATGTTTTTATCATAATTTCAGAGAAAAGCTACACGTGGTCTATCTGCGCATAGATGTCTCTAATTTTGAACTGATAAACTACTGGGAAGACAAATAATGAAAGTTTGACTGTCACTTTTATAGCTACATTCACGTCCCCAAGTTACAGATCGTGGTTTTGCGGTAACGGATCGCGAACCATCAACCCTTGGATTTACAGTTCGAGCTCGTTAACCTCTAAGCCACTTGCTCTTTAGTTATTGTAATAAGAAAAACTTTTTATCTTTAAATAGCAGTTCAGAATCTAAATTTGTCGTATAAATATACACAAAAGTTGAATTTGGCCAAAATTACTCGAGTGTATATTTTCAGATATTAGTCAACGATTCAAAGACATTTTTTAAGAAATCCACAAAATATCGTTTCTCTGTTTGTTTCGTTTGCTATTCCATGAAAATATTTTAAAATCTTTAAACTTGCAAGATCCACAGAAACAAACAATGCAATAAGCAATACAATTATTTTTGTTCAAAGTTTGATCTGTAAATTCGAGTGGTTCGATTTTATTATAGAACATCAAGAATCAATCTTAAAATATAATAAAGGTTACAAAGACAATAAATATATATATATATATATATATATACCTATTATTAAGCAATTATAAAGAAAAACGAGTGATGTGAATTTATTTCGATATGATTATAAGGTGTACCGCCCGTAAACAAACAGGAAAAAATTAGATTAAACTATTAATTACTTTTTTAAAGTTTATTGGCAGATGGCGCTATGTTCACACGAACTATTTCACACGCTAATATATTACCTTCTCAGACATAATTTTTTGTTATTGTTTTACTTAATATAGTGAAACAATAAGATATGTGTTATAGAAATTAATGTAGCGAATTAGAATTCCGCGATCTTGTCAATTTGGAAAGTAATTTATACCATAAATTACACTCTCAAAAAAAAAAAAAGTGTGAAAAATAAGCATAGGAATGCTTTAGGAATTAGGTCAGGTATCGCAGAGCACAGTAATCCTAATGGAGTCGTTACTGATTTTTTTTTAAAAAAA
>NW_013666730.1:108056-130817 GCF_000517525.1 Limulus polyphemus | reverse complement strand
TAGTCGAACGTTAAGTAAATTACCGTACCGACTTACTTCGTTACTAATTTAGGTAAAGGTAAAGTTTAATTAACCTACTAAATTAACTAACTCTCAAAATAAAAAAAAAAGTGTGAAAAATAAGCATAGGAATGCTTTAGGAATTAGGTCAGGTATCGCAGAGCACAGTAATCCTAATGGAGTCGTTACTGATTTTTTTTTAAAAAAAGGCATAAACTTAACTACAATGGCAAGATAGTTTCTGTGACACTTATACTGACATATGCATAGTAAGACAAAACTAGGTTCATGCTATAGTGGAGATTAACTCCAGGCATTTTATGACAATTCTATTCATTAGAGAACGTGTGCTGTTTGGCAAGAATTAATAAATAAATGTGCACGAAAAGACGAAAAAGAAACTGTAATACATTTTGAAAACAATAGGAAACACGTAAGATTATCGTGAAGCAGTAAGGTTCAGTTTGACCTCAATATCTTATTATATATCTGTATAAGCCATCGAGTAGTGGATTTGAAATCCTGTGATCAAAATAATCAGTTTAGTTATTTATTATTTTCTTGAACCTTTTTCCTAAGTTAAACCACATTTTAAGTTACGACTTGCACTCATAAGTAAAACAATTATTTTGTGATAAAATATTGAGTTTGAAAACAAGCAGTTTCCTATCTATGAATGTGTTAATTTTATACAAATTATTATATCTCGTATAGAAGGTATCTATTCTATAGCAATGAAGGAAAAAACAAAAAAAAGATATTGTATTCTCTGTTCTAGAATAGAAAGTATAAAGATTAAGTAAACCTTGCCTGCTTTCTTTATCAGACTTAACAACAAAAGTTACTGTTACTGAACTCGGAGCTTCTGTTTTATTTCCTATTTGCTCAGCTTGTTCGGCGTTTTGAAGTTTCGATCCTCGAAGCTGTTCATTCTCGTTATCTTGGTTTACTTTCTCTAGTTTGCTAACTTCATTTATTCCAATACAATCATTTCTTTTTGATTGAACAATGGATGATGAATTACTGTCCAGGTAGGCTTCACTGCCAATCGAAAGTCTCCAAGCCTCCTGATCATTTGGAGCAGACTGCGTTCGTCTTAATCTCTCTTGTTTCGCAGCTTGGGGATTCTCCTGATCTTCATCAGTCTCTTGCTCTGATAGCTCCAGAATCTCAAAGAGAGAAGTCGCCATGAAATGGTCTTGCACGGTCTGTTTCCCCGGTAAAGAACTGCAACGCTTGTGAAGCAGTTGGTGTAGGTGGTTTGTAGAAAGGTGGTCATTGAATCTGCCTTTCTCTTGAAGAGGAGTAGAACAGATTCCTTGGAGTTTTGATGGAAGAGAAAACCGTCGGATTGAAGCGTGAAGAGGTTCCATGTTGGTTAGTGGGGTATGAGATGATCTGATCGGGTCACGGGTTAAATAGAAAATGATAGGTAACATGCAAGAAGAGAATCATAATATTTAATAGATCATGCACCTGAATAAAGGAAAATAAAGTTAAAATTCATGCATTTAATGACAGAATCAACAGAAATAGATTTTATCGCTTAGTCAAGATAAATCAACGAAACAGGTTAGAAATGATGGAGATAAAGACAGGAAACAGGTTACGACACATTCCAAAGTCCCTGTGATAGTGTTATTTTTAAAATTTCCTTAAACACTAAAAGAGGAAAACAAAGTATTTACTTTCAATAAAATCATTAACGGCATACCTTGTTATTATGGCGAAAAAACTAGTTTAAAATTCATGTTAATTAGGCTTTTACAACATTAGGTAAAATGGAAACATTACCTTAAAAATGTAACCAGTATGAGATATAATTAAAAAACGTATAATATTTACTTACTTTTTTACTGGGATCATTCCCACACCTACATAAATAAGAACGTATTGTTTAGAATCAGTAAAAAACGTGTACAATACACGTAGATATTATCTGTATTAAAAACATTGTTATAGGCCTACTTCTACGTCTAAAGTGTTCCTTAATACACACACTTTTTGAAACATTTTGTTTCGAACGAATTTACTTATTTTTTAAATGTTAGTTATTTTCATGAGAATTTTTTATACATATAATCAAACATAGAATTATAGCTTATGACATCGCAATAAAAACAAACTCTTACTCGCATCCTGATTCTTTGTTTGTTTGTTTAGTTTGCGCTCGAAGCTGCACAATGATCTATCTGCGCTTTGCACACTGCAGATATCGAACCCCCGAATCTTAGCGTTATAAACTCTCAAAATTACCGCTGAGTCACGGCTGTGTGTGAGTGAGAGAGAAGGAAAACGCAAAAGAAATTACACAAAAAATTCACTTCCGTTACAGCTACAAAATAAGTGATTTTTAAAATGTACATTGTGTTACAGCAACATAATGAGTGATGTTCACTTCCTTAGAATGTATTCAAAACAATACTTCACCCAACAATAAATACTCACAGGTGTATTAAATCATGCTTCACCCAACAATAAATACTCACAGGTGTATTAGACCATGATTTGCCCAACAATAAATAATCACAGATGTATTAGATCATGCTTCGCTCAACAATAAATACTCACAGGTGTATTAGATCATGATTTGCCCAACAATAAATAATCACAGATGTATTAGATCATGCTTCGCTCAACAATAAATACTCACAGGTGTATTAAATCATGTTTTACCCAACAATAAATACTCACAGGTGTATTAAATCATGATTCACCCAACAATACATATTCACAGGTGTATTAGATCATGCTTCACCCAACAATAAATACTCACATGTGTATTAGATCATGTTTCACCCAACAATAAATACTCACAGGTGTATTAGATCATGCTTCACCCAACAATAAATACTCACAGGTGTATTAGATCATGATTCATCCAACAATAAATACTCACATGTGTATTAGATCATGTTTCACCCAACAATAAATACTCACAGGTGTATTAGATCATGCTTCACCCAACAATAAATACTCACAGGTGTATTAAATCATGATTCATCCAACAATAAATACTCGCAGGTGTATTAGATCATGCTTCACCCAACAATAAATACTCACAGGTGTATTAAATCATGATTCACCCAACAATAAATACTCACAGGTATATTAGATCATGATTCATCCAACAATAAACACTCACAGGTGTATGAGATCATGATTCACCCAACAATAAATATTCACAGGTGTATGAGATCATGATTCACCCGACAATAAATACTTGAAGATCACTAATAAATTCTAGACAAATTCAAGTTGAATAAAAGAAGCAAAAAAGTCAACTATTGTTTAGAAAACAAAGTTAATTGGCAGTGTCAAAACTTAATGGAAATGAAACACATTTTGAGTGTAATATTCACGCCAGAAAAGTCATGGCTAATAATAAGGACTGTTTGTATTGATTTTACGCAATCAATAACATGAATAAATTCAAGCAAATTGCAAATAATCATAATTTTTCTAAAAACAAATATATATATATATAAATCCCAAATAAAGAAATAATATATCCAGACTACTTTTTGAAGATATTTATTTATTCATTAGAAACTCAGTTTCTAGCATCCATGGATAGGTAGAAGGACTTATGTTAAAATTAGATTTTTTGGAAATGACGAATTCATCTATTTTATTACACCTTACGTTTATAAAATGTCACATCAACGCAGAAACTTTTTATGTAGAAATATTTAATAACTTTTGAAGCGAAAACACTTGGAGAAAATTGAATAACTTCCAATAATATCGCTTAAATAAGTCAAGAAACTAGTAATAAGGATATGTTTAAATTCTTGGATTGGACAAGTTTCTAACACTATCAAGAAAAGTAACTGAGACTTACTTTTAACTCGAAGAAGTAGAGTCTTCTGTGATCGCAACAAGGCATAGACCTCCTCATGTACAGCTTGATCAATGGTGTAGCCATTGACGCGTACCAGCTGATCTCCTATCTATATAACACAAGTAAATCGTTAGGGTTAGGAAAATAACAGCATATAAAAAGTGAATTACATTTCCTAAGAACTATTTGCATATGTTAATGCATTGGTTTGCCACGAGCGACATATCTAGTACCCTTTTATTTAGTTAACGTCTACTTTCTGACCTTTCAACACCAGGAGTAAACTTATGGCTGGATGAATTAATGTGAAAATTCCTTGCAAAGAAATAATGTTCATAAAGCAAGAATGTTAAACCATATAAAACCGAAAAAACAGCATTTGAAATAAGTAAATATTCACTGCTCTTAAGAAAAACCCAAAACTCCATAAAATAAAGATTATGGTTACAAAGAACAATCTTCCAACCAAAACTTTCCAGATCTCATAACCGCAACATTCAAGGTTCGATACCCTCACTGGGCATAGCTCAGATAGCCCATTGTATAGCTTTACGCTTAAAACAAATATAAATATTACACATACAGCTGTCGCTTCCATATTCCATTTTTGTATTATCGAGTGATGACAGCTATAAACCATAATGTATGCAAGAAATGGATGCATTTAATATTCAATAAATGAATTCATAAAAGCGCTTTCCTCATCTATTCATGGTTATAAGTTTCAACTAGTGAGCGTCAATGCTTTCCGAGTAACTTTTTAAACTTACCCTTTTATCTGCTTTCTATCACAATATGGATCTTTTTCGGAAGCCTTTCTGATTTAGTAGAAATATAAGATTGGAAGAATACTTTAGGGTTTTTCATCATCATATACTGATACAATCATCATAAGATTTAATCGAGAAATCTGCTGGACTTTAATTTTACGACTAAAGAAAACTCATTTATCATTCAATAATTGGACATATCTATGTTATAACTACTATCAAAATGGGAGTGCAAGTCAACAGTTTCCCATTATAATCATTTTAATCCGTTAAAGTAGCATAATATATGAAAGGCACTTTGGATTATTACTACTGCAGTTAATAAGTACGTCTGGTTCAGTATATTATAAGCTACAGGGTTCTGTAATCAGAAGAAAAAAAATGCACATTTACGCTGTAAATCAGTGTCAGGTGAACATAGGTTTTCATTTAAATCTAAATACTAAAATAAATGTTAATTGCACAATGCTAACCGACTAAATTATCCGTCTTTCTAGCTTCAACATAACGAAATAATACAAGCTTATCGTGTGATCCGATAGAGTTATTCGCAATTTTTTGTGAATTATTTTAAGATTGGTTTTTGAACCCTCGTATTTCTTTGGAATAAAGAGAGCAATATTCCTTGTACTTTCGTTTTGTCTACTGTACATTCCTATTTACATCACAAGAAGATGTAATCTTCTTTTCGTTGAGAGAAGGAGAGTCTCCCTGGTGGTGGTGGTGAGGGGGTGATATCATCTAGATGCAGGGTTTCGGAAACCCCATTCACACATCACTCTTCTGGCTTCCCTCGTCCTCTGTTTCTCCCTCTCGCTGATGGTCGAATGGGAGCCATACTGTGGCCAAAAAAAACGAAAATTTTGTGAAAGGAATTTAGTTTTTAAAGGAAAGAAACGTTCTTAAACTGGGGTGTTCAGAGATATTAATATCCCCCTTCGCCCCGTTCGCGATAATTTATTTGATACATTCGTGAATTATTTAATTTTAGTTAGAGAGGTTGGTCATATGTTGTCTTCTGGCGATTTTAAAGTATTCAGGTTGGAGAGATGAGAGAGGCATATCCAGAGTGTTCCAAGGCAGAGAGAATACCAAGGCCGATTTTGTTCGTGCACGTTTCCGACGTCTTGGTGTTTTGTTTACTGCTCTGCACATGCAGCTCGTATCACATGCATTGATGTTTATGTCCCCTTCCTTTATCCATGGTCCATCTATAGCTTTGATAACAAAAGGTTTAGGATAAATATTGCGCTCATGAGTTCACGCTTAGTGCCTATCGATACAACTGGATATCTCAAGTCGTGAGCCAACCAGTAACCAACACTGTTTGTTTTCTGGCATGATATTTCTATCCCACGATTCATCTTTCCAATCTCCGTGAAGACGCCGCCGAGGTGCTTTAATTCTTTGTTCTGTTTAAAGCTGTTATTGCTGACTTGGATGTTTAGGAGATAGGCTGACAATAATCGTTTCAGTTTTGTTGGTCTTTTGTATTGGTCCTAATTTCATATTTCTCACGGGATTTTATCTAGTCTGGTTATGTGTCCTGGAGTCTGTTTCTGTGTCCTGGAGTCTGTTCATGTGTCCTGGAGTCTGTTTATGTGTCCTGGGGTCTGTTTCTGTAATTGGGAAAATATTCTGATCATCTGTGAAGAAAAGTTCATTGATTTCCTCTGGATTGGAACAAACTTGTTTGGTTATTCTCTCCATATAGATAATGAACAGTGGTAAGAACAGCACATACCCTAACATCACTCCTGGTGTTACTTGCAACAACCTTTATTTCAGTCCTGATGTTACTTGTAATAACCCTTATTTCAGTTCTGATGTTACTTGTAACAATCCTTATCTCACTCCTGATGCTACTTGTAACGACCCTAACCTCACTCCTGGTGTTACTTGCAACAACCTTTATTTCAGTCCTGATGTTACTTGTAATAACCCTTATCTCAGTCCTGATGTTACTTGTAACAACCCTTATCTCAGTCCTGATATTACTTGTAACGACCCTTATCTCACTCCTGATGCTACTTGTAACGACCCTTATCTCACTCCTGGTGTTACTTGTAACGACTCTGTAAGTCCGATTTTTGTTCTAACTGTCTTTGTAAACGACTCAGTATTGTCGACCAGCTGTCCCTTCATATCGTAATCCTCCTGCACTAGTCATAGATTTTTCAGTCCACCCGACCGGAAGCGTTTCTTTCTTCTTTATAGATAAATACCATAGTTGAACTCAGTAGTTTTGTCACACAGCTGTCGTACTGTAAGAATGGCATTTAGACATCCAATTCCTTTCCTAAGTCCAAACTGAGCATCTGTGAGCTACTCTTCAGCAACATATAGTCGTGTCCGACGTATGGAGGACAACAGGAAAGTTTCAGAGGGATCGTACGTAGCTCATAAACAAAAATACACAATACTGTTAAAGGTCTCAGTGTATATATAGATTCACTTGGTGGAGGGAAAGGGGGACACAGTGAGAATTGGAACGTTCTGGGGTGGCCTTGTGTTGAAAAACGTTAGGAACCAACGAATTAGTGAATATTCATAAAATGCTGTTATTACAGCAACGTTCATAAATATCCGGGCGTATAACGTTTGAGACAAAACCAACACTTTTATATTACGAGACCAGAGTATTTCTCTAACTACGTAAAGTTCCCACAGTTCATCTAATAGTATTAAATCTGTTCCGATTAATTAAATAGTACAATTGAGTCAAATCAAATTATATTAAAACTGCGAAAATATAATGTGCGCGTGTTTTTTAGCTGTTATTTCTATGTTTAAGTAAAAAGTACTCGTGCAAGATTAAACATATGGTTGACTATCTTGCTGTGACGTAGCTTCACCTGTCAAACAGAGTTGTTAGACTCAAGGTTTCTCGAGATAATACTCAATGAGCATAGGCGCCTAACTGGGAGCAGAAGCGGTATGCGACCTCACTTTCAATAATATTATACTGAAAATGTTTCTCGCCTCGTTCGCTCGCCAGTTCTTCTTTACCCCCCCCCCACCACACACACACACTTTTAACAAAGTTAGGCGTACGTGTGAGTGTGAACCTTGACATTTAAAACAGCCTTCATCATCAACAGCTGCTCGTTCCCCTAGCGTCAGCCCAAGCGCTAAACTCAGGTTAAACATTTCTTCTGTTCCACCATTAGTCAGTTGATTTTACAATGAATGCTCATCCGTTCAGAAATAAATCGTGGAACAGTTGAAAACATTTACTTTTAGAATTTTTTTTTTCTAATGGTTTTGTCTTATCGATAATACTATATTTAGTCTATCGAGAATAACTTTTTCTAGTCAATTACTTTTTGATATTTATCTTGAAGATACCAAGACGAACTGTCCTAATGATATCCTGTATTTTTCGTCAGACACGTTGTTCGAGTCCATTGCTTTGAGATATTGACTTTGAAGATACGATGATGAACTGTCTTAATGGTATACTCTCTTCTTCTTCAGAGATGACTTATGTGTTCCGTGACGTCACTCTGTCCTTCTTTCTTGAGAAAGCAAATTTTCTAAATGTTTGAGAACTTTAAAAATCCTCACATTAAATATACGCCATCACTTTTTTTAAGCACGGAAGACTAAAAACCACAAATTCCATATTTCACATCAAGAAGTTTAGCTTACCTTATAGTGTGAAATAAATTACGTAATAAAATACTTTTCTTTTGTCCCTGAAGTACCTTGCAAGGCAACTTATACATTTATTTTCTTCTAGTGTGAAATAAATTACGTAATAATATACTTTTCTTTTCTCTCTGAAATACCTTGCAAGGCAACTTACACATTTCTTTCTTTCTTTCTTTCTAGTGTGGAATAAGTTACGTAATATTATACTTCTCTTTTCTCCCTCAAGTACCTTACAAGGCAACTTACACATTTCTTTCCTTCTAGTTTGAAATAAATTACGTAATATTATACTTTTCTTTTCTCCCTGAAGTACCTTAGAAGGCAACTTACACATTTCTTTCAAATAAGGAGAACAATACATCTTACATCAACAAAGTCGAGAACAACACATCTTACATCAACCAGTCTCTATTTTTAATCCAGACGTTTCTATAAACTTTACTTGTCTACCTGAACGTTTCTCCTAACGTGATGAGCGTGGCCATAATGTCTGAAATTTTCTCAACATTTAAAAAATTATTTGAGCTGTATAAAAAGCCAGTTAGATTAGAGTTTGATATTGAGTCTGTTTCACCGAGTCTTTGAGTTAATGCACGATATGGTCAGTCCCAGTATAATGATTTGAATATTGTGTTGCGTTTTACATTTTGTAATTACAAGACACTTTACTTTCCTACCTACGATATTTTTACTGCCATAATAACAACATTTTATTTGTTTGTTTATTTTAGAGCAAAGCCACATTGGGCTATCTGCTGTGTCCACCGCGGGGAATCAAACCCCGGATTTAAGCGTTATAAGTCCTTAAACTTCCCGCCGTTCCACCGGAAAACTTTTTGTTTTGACAACACAGTTGCCCAAAACACAAAAATAATCCATTTGCTTATTTGCCTCTTTTATTCGGGCATAATTAAACAGGGGCTACTTGTACCAGCTTTCTCTAATGCTGACCTGATAGATTAAACGGAAAGCAGCTAATCATCAGCACCTGCCGCCAACTCTTGGGCTAGGTGGATAGTTGGATTTGACTATCACTCTAATATCGCACCCACAATCCCAAATATGAAGCGCGATTTTGCAACAATGGAACGCGAACCATGTACCTTCGCGTTCCCAGACTAACATGCTACGCTCGGCACGCGAACTAGTGGACAGATATTGACATGTAAACTGCACCATTCGTCTGCTATAATTTACTCGTATCCAAGGTATTAGAAAGGTTATCCCTTTTTTTTTGTGTGAACAGCACCAAACTTTCATTAAAACGTGAGAGACCGTGAATTGCACGTGTTGTCAGTACAAGTGTAAAGCTTTTTAAAATTTGTTTAAACAACACACAAACCTGGTGGATCTTTGTGTAATTTAAAATTCTAGATGATTTAGTGTGTATATCGACTTTCAAACGATGTTTGTCGGAATCTTTTTTTAGGACCGCTTCTCCTACAACGTGGTAACAATGCAGGTCCGCTACTATGTAGCAGTGTAATGACTACAATTGAGTAACTAAGGTGAGCAATCCTTCCTTCCCCATTTCGCATACAGTCCGGTCTTGGGGCAATATTACTTCTACTTTTTATCTACCTACTATTGATCATTTCAAGGAATGTCTGTATGGACATCACTTCCAGGTAACTGATGTTCGTATAGCAGCTGTACACAGTTATAATCATACATCACATTTGCATTTTCTCGAACTGGTATGACGAAGATCACAAGTCGATGAAATAAAACAAAGCATAATTCTTAGTGAAGACCACGTTGAGAAGTAATGCCTGATAGCCTACATCCTCAGCACCTTTGGTTACGTTAATTTGTAGCAATCTGTAAATAGCTTACATACAGCAAGTAAAGTCTCGCTCATTCTGAACACCGTTCTTATGAAAGATTCACACCATCATCAGATTAAAACTGTCCTTCCAGCGACTCTTGTTATAAGATGACAGTCATAGATGCATAGTGAATTTAACGTATTATTATTAGCAATGATTCATAACCATTCATTACTGAATAAGAAGTATGTTAGTGCTCTGATAAAAATCTTACGCTTTCTAATATCAAATCTTTAGTTTTCTAATATCAAATCTTTAGCTTTCTAATATCAAATCTTTAGTTTTCTAATATCAAATCTTAAGTTTTCTAATATCAAGTCTTAGTTTTCTAATATCAAATCTTAAGCTTTCTAATATCAAATCTTTAGTTTTCTAATATCAAATCTTATGCTTTCTAATATCAAATCTTAAGTTTTCTAATATCAAATCTTAAGTTTTCTAATATCAAATCTTAAGCTTTCTAATATCAAATCTTAATTTTCTAATATCAAATCTTAAGTTTTCTAATATCAAATCTTAAGTTTTCTTATATCAAATCTTAAGTTTTTAATATCAAATCTTAAGTTTTTTTATATCAAATCTTCATTTTCTAATATCAAATCTTTGGTTTTCTAATATTAATATTTAGCTTTCTAAATAGCATAATATCAAACGAACTTATTTTCTCTCCTGTCTGGGTTTGGCTATAATCGAATCGATGTTACTCTCATATTTTTTAGTTTGTTTGTTGTTAGGCGTAAATCTACACAATAGATGATCTATGCTGTATCCACACCAGATACCGAAACTGGAAGTTTAGCGTTACAAGCCAGCACAATTACAGCTGAGCCATCGAGGAGAAAGAGGGGCACTTTCATATTTGTTTCTAAAAAGTTTGAAGATTAATCCGTTCTTATCTACAAACACATAAATAAATAATACAGCAAGAACAGATGTTTAGAATGATCAATATGAAAAATCATCGAATAACATCTAAAAGTAGCAACGGTTTATCGAATAACGATCTAACGACGTTTAAACCAGACATTTTGTTTATTTTAGAAACGTCGTTCTAACAGGTACAATTTCAAGGTAATTACTTCCAAAACATTTTCATGTTTCAGTCCTTAAAAAAAAAAATATATATATATACCACCTAGCTACTTTTATTTTTATTTTCTTGTAAATTTTCTAATTATGAAAACGGGTTTGTTCCCTGCTGGAAGTCAAAACTCCTTTCTTATAGACTCAAAGATTTTCTTACCACGCGGGTCAAACAACGTTCTATGCATCAGCCGGAAATCCTTGTTTTGGTTATGTGCAATTAGACAAATTTCATGCTGCACTGAATTTTCTGCCCACGGTCTCTTGCATGTGTGAGTTGGTTTTCTTAACCTTGGATCCACTGTCCATGCTGCTGCCCTTTACCCACACAAAACATTTATTTGATAGCAAGCTAAATGTCTGAAACATTGGTTTGTAGAAAATATTCTTAGTTATTTAGCGCAGTAGTTCACTAACCCTCGTAATCCGAACCGAAATAACTATTAAAATAATTGTCATAGTGAAAGAGGACAACATTATCACGATTTTCTATTTGGAAATACATAATAAAGTCCACTACAAAGTTTGAACCAAAACCCACGTAATATGAAATGTTTAACTTATTATGCGCATGTCTCAAGCCGAAAAACAATTTCCAAGTCATTTTTGTCAAGCCTTTATTACGCTAACACAATAAAAAACGTTTAAAGTAGACCTACATTTTCGTACGTTAAATAAATAAGCAATGAGCGCAACAATATCTGTCCTAGATAATTTCAAAGCTGATTTGATTAATGTGCATTTGGAGTACTTAATTATAAAGATTTGCTAATTATTTCGAAATCATTTAAGAACATTGTGGCAAATCTAACCTTTCTTGTAAACGTATTATTTCTGGTTAATTTGGATTTACGAAATAAAATACAGATTTTTATAAAACTTTGACCTTAAAGATTCTAAAAATGAATTTGGTTTTTGCTTGACTATTTTGGTTTAGTTATACAATGCTCAAAGGAGCTTTACAAACTAATACTCAAACTTCAAGAGCATTCTAACAATGTATGATACTATATCGTTCAATGCTTCTAAATTTACAATAGTACGTAATTCAATCTATCAGAAGTATGCTAAACGGTGCGTATTTCAACACTCGAAGATAAGCTAAACAATGAACATTTCAACACCCAGAAGTATGCTAAACGGTGCGTATTTCAGCACCCGAAGACAAGCTAAACAAAGAACCCTCAACACTCAGAAGTATGCTAAACAGTGAGTACTTCAACACTCGTAGATAAGCTAAACAATGAACATCTCAACACCCAGAAGTATGCTAAACAGTGCGTATTTCAGCACCCGAAGACAAGCTAAACAAAAAACCCCTCAACACTCAGAAGTATGCTCAACAGTGAGTACTTCAACACTCGAAGATAAGCTAAATAATGAATATCTCAATAGCCAGAAGACTCAAAAATAAGCTAAACAATGAACATCTCAACACCCAGAAGTATGCTAAACAGTGCGTATTTCAGCACCCGAAGACAAGCTAAACAAGAAACCCCTCAACACTCAGAAGTATGCTCAACAGTGAGTACTTCAACACTCGAAGATAAGCTAAATAATGAATATCTCAATAGCCTGAAGACTCAAAAATAAGCTAAACGATGAACATCTCAACACCCAGAAGTATGCTAAACGGTGGGTGTCAATTATAGTTATTCTATTCATAAACAAGCAAAAATGTAGTAAAATAACACAACATCCATATTTTTAATGAATATTAACAACAATCAGTACAAAATCCAATTATCATACATTCATGTCTCTATAGGATTTTAATAATATCTAAAATAAATAATTAATAACTTCAAAACTTAAAAAAAAACATAAATAGAAAAATAAAAGTTAAAACTTCAAACATCTGAATAGAGATGAATTAAGAATAGTGTATCAAAATAGTTACATTATAATAAGAAAAAAATATGTTTTGGTTCGTTTTAGTTGAATTGGGATATCTGCTGTGTCCACCCCAAGGAATCGAATCTCGAATTTTAGCGTTGTAAGTGTGTACATTTACCACTGTCCCATCAGGGGACATAAATTTGGGATAAATATCACGTATACTGCAGATTTTTCTGCCTGGTGTTCCTCCTAATTCGTCCATTTCGGATTTAAAATGAGAGGCGTATGAAAATTGCATTTCAGATTTAATTGTTGTCTCCAACAACTCAAAAACATCTGCACTTTACGAAATTTTAATCATGAATATTTAGTCCTATTGATTTCTAATGCTTCGCCAGCTTTCGGCACTTAAACCATAACTTTTAAAGTATTATACTGCATATATAAATAGCGTTTTGTCTCTCATCATCCAGTCCAACTGACGAGTTCTGGTACTGTACGAAAAGCCTATTCAGTAGTATTCTGCGAGAAATAAAAGATAGATCTGAAATGCTGTTTTTACACGCCTCTAATTCTGAATCCAAACTAAACAAATTAAGAGGAATATGGAAAAAGCACCTGTAGATTCCATGATTTTTATCCAAATTTTAAGCCTATTTATTTCTAATACTTCGCCAGCTTTCATCATTTAAACCGTAATAATAAAAAAAGCATGATTAAGTAAATTTATCATTATATGTGCCTCAATAAAAATTATCTTAAGTTTATAAAAAGGCAGTAAATATTTCTCTGTTATATACTATGTCAGTGACTCCTTGGACGACAAAACTGGCGAGTGTAGGGTGGAGGCAACTAAATTAGACTTCATGAATATAAGTGGGAAGGTCGTGGATATGTGTGTGTGTGTGGATTGGTAAAGTATGAAAGACTAGTGGAAACAAAGACTGAGTATTAAAGGAAAAGAAAGATAATAAACTAGGTCATAAAGTTGTTATGTTGCCATTCACTCAGAAGAAGTATCTCAGAAGCCCTGACGTTGTCGCGGTTCACGATACAAAGAATTTTCGATGCATGCTATATGCGTCTTTAAAGCGACATACTACTGGATACTAACTCATATCTAATGAAATTACAGGAAAATAACTGGTAATGAAAATCTTATGTTTTAGCAAACGTTTCCTGTATATGTTGGTATTTCAGTGCTTTGAAATTGGTTAGTTGTGAAGATTTTGTTTTATCCAAAAAATTAAAACTAAAACAATTCCTCATTCAGTATTCTAAACTTGGTTAAGTATGGTGTTTTTTTTCTATATCACCAATAGTAACAATTCTTTATTTATTGTTTGAGTCTGCTCGACTGTGATGGTGCTGGGGGTTGACGAACAGTTCTTAACACTTTGAACATAAGGTTTGATGTCTAACAAACAACCCTTAGCTGGATTTGAATAACAATAATAATCGAATATATAAGTAAACTCTTGAACAACGAATAGAATAATGAAGCACAATAAAAATGAATTTTATAATTGTTCCTCTTAATGTAATGAAGAACAAGAAGTTAAAAAGGATTAATAACTGTATATCGATAAACACTAGAGAAAAGTGCAATGAATTGTATAAGATATTCTGTTTATCATTATAGCCAATTAAGCCTGAGTTCAGCACCGGATCCTAGGTGCCATCTCGGCTTGGGAGAGATATGACTTTGATCTTGACCCTGACCTTCACCACAAATTCTTCTTGATATGAATAACGTGATAGTTAGCGTGCCGGACTTGGAAGCTGAAGTTCCATGGTTCGCGTCCCTTTACCACCACCACCACCCTCCAAAAAAAAAAACATGCGGTTTCACTTTGGGGCTATGGGTGCGTTATTATAAGAGTGACGATCAAATTACGCTATTAAGTCTGGCAAGAGTTGCCCAGGTCTAGAGATTTAAAATCAGGGTCATCTAGGGCAGATATCTCTCGTGTAGCTCTGCGCATAATCTGACAAAACAAACAACGTGGTCACGTGGATCCCACAAACCTAGCCTCTAAATCTAATCATGATGCTTCACGCACATGATTAAAATCAGTTTCTTAGTGACATCTGCAAGTTTTGTAAAATATTTAAAAGTACGCTAATAGCGTGAGATTTATCGTTGGCCAAATAAAAACTTAATGTTTCTAGAATTTACGCGCAAAAATACACAAGGGTTTGTTCGTTTTGTAGTTAAGCACAAAGCTTCACAATGGGCTATCTGTGCTCTACCCACCACGGGTATCGAAAACCGGTTTCTAGTGTTGTAAGTCCGCAGACATACCGCTGTGCCACTGAGGAGAGGGCAATACACAAGGGCTAATCTGGTTATAGCCGTCATAATTCTTAATTGAACAAAAGAGGAAAGGAGCTAGTGAACAGTGTCCACCGCCAACTTTTGGGCTACTCTTGTCTGACCGAATGGGATATTTAAGTGTCATTCTTATAGACCACAACGAAATAATGTCACCAAAGTGCATAGCACATTTTTTGTTTGTTTGTTTGTTTTTCTTGTGGCAACGAGACGCCAGCCACGAATTGTCGGTTTCGCCATCCGGGTACCCTAACCCTGGGCCACGCCCGGCCCCATAAAACTTATGTATTGTAACAGTAATATTTTCTTACCCGTAATCCTTTGCGCTGAGCTTCTGAACCAGCTTGCACTTCTGAGACGAAGATACCGGTTCCATGTTCCAAGCCTGTTAAAATAAACACACAGAAAAAAGTTTCGTTTTTCAGAACCGCGTACTTACAGGTTACGGAAGGAAATCAAATTATATGTGACCACCCCAAGAATCACGTGTTCCTAATCTATAGCAAATAACTCCATTACTTTCGCAGAAAGAAATGTTCACCAACTGAAGAATGTAACCATATTAATAAGTGTTCTTCTCAAATTATTAGATTATATATTTAGAAGAACATATAATGTTTCTTCTATCTTCTTAGGAATTAAGGAGCAGCTAATCGCCTTAATTTTTTGACAAACCATTTCAACTGGCAGTAATACACGTCATAAAAAGGCTTTTTACCAGTTAAAAATAGTTCCTAGACATAAGTGGCTTTCCTCCCTGCAACCATACATTCTAATCATTACCGTTTTATCTCACAAATATTTATCAGTATTCATATTTACCAGGGTATCTAGCATACTAAACTTTAGATTTTAAGTTAACTCCATAGGTGATCTATTCACTTAAATTATGCTTCGTTTTTTAGGGTACCTAGCATACTAAACTTTAGATTTTAAGTTAACTCCATAGGTGATCTATTCACTTAAATTATGCTTCGTTTTTTAGGGTACCTAGCATACTAAACTTTAGATTTTAAGTTAACTCCATAGGTGATCTATTCAATTAAATTATGCTTCGTTTTATTAGGGTGCCTAACGTACTAAACTTTAGATTTTAAGTTAAATCCATAGGTGATCTATTCAATTAAATTATGCTTCTTTTTTTAGGGTACCTAACGTACTAAACTTTAGATTTTGAGTTAACTCTATAGGTGATCTATTCAATTCAATTATGCTGCGTTTTTTAGGGTACCTAGCATACTAAACTTTAGATTTTAAGTTAATTCCATAGGTGATCTATTTACTTAAATTATGGGGTTTTTTCTTGCTTTTTCCAGTTTAGTATGTTTCGTTTTTGTCTAAAAATAAATAATGTTAGAACACACTTTGAAAGCTATCTTGTGTTGATTTTTTTTCTGTTATTAATATATATGAATTGAACCACTACTTTTAACAGAAAAGCTAGGCCACTGTACTATAAATTATGAGATAGTAATAATTATTTGTATATTTACGAACCTAAAACTGGCAATCCCCTTAAAACTTAACAGTAAACAGCGAACATTTTTATCGCCTCTCTATGAAAGTCTTTTTACCGTAAAACTCATCTTCCTGTATTACAAAATGTGTTAAACAAGTAACTTTTTCCAGTAAAAATATTGATGGTAAACTCACCACCTCGTATAGAGAATCCAAGTGAAGTATTTCCTCGGCGTCTCAAATGTACCATTCTAATATGGTTGTGGGCATACGGTGTAACCAATTTATACTTCATCTGCTGGTCATCGGAAATGTGATGGCTGGAATTTGGAAAACACATATGTAACACACAGCCATTCTAGATATAAAACTCAACCATCTGAGATGCAAGTTTGAAATTCATATAACGAAAATATATATCTCATTCATTTTGGTTTGCTACACAATCGGCTATTTGTGCTATGCCCGCCATGAGTATCGAAACCCGGTTTTTAGCGCTATGAGTCCGCATACTTACCGCTGAGCCACTGGGGGGATAATCATTTTGGATATGAATGTTGAGTTCATATAACAGAAATATATAACTCAACCCTACTGTATATAAATGTGAAGGTCATAAGCTCGACCATCTTGAATTGAAATGTGAGATACACATAACAAAGATATAAAACTCAACCATCTTGGATATAAATGTGAAGTTCATAAGCTCGACAATCTTGAACATAAACGCAAAGTTCTTATAATAGAGATATAAACTCAACCATTTTACATATAACTGATAAATTTATTTATAAAAAAGACATATCTTAACCAAACGTAAATCATGTGGTCAAAGCTGTATCACCAAAGATGAGCGTCCTTCAGTGTTAGTAAAGCAAAGATATTAACTACATGATATTAACCACTGCAATTGTGAAATATATATATAAATGTTGACCATGACAAACAGATATAACTTTCGCTTGGGTTTCTTCAAACTTCATAATTTAAACCCTGTACGATAACTAAAACCAGTGGTAATATCCAACTGGTGGAATTCATTCGGACTGACTAACCACACGTCATGTGAGCTACAAATAATGGAGAAATCCTTTCAGATTGACTAACTATGTTATGTGATGTACAACTGGTAGTGAAATTTCTTAAGGCTGACTAACCACACGTCATGTGAGCTACAAATAGTGGAGAAATCCTTTCAGATTGACTAACTATGTTATGTGATGTACAACTGGTAGTGAAATTTCTTCAGGCTGACAATCCACTTGATGTGAAGTACAACTAGTGATGAAATTACTTAAAACTGGCTAACCACGTGATGTGACCTACAGCTGATAGTGAAATTTCTTCAGGCTGACTATCCACTCGATGGGAAGTACAACTAGTGATGAAATTACTTAAAACTGGCTAACCACGTGATGTGACCTACAGCTGATAGTGAAATTTCTTCAAGCTGACTATCCACTTGATGTGAAGTACAACTAGTGATGAAATTCCTTAAAACTGGCTAACCACGTGATGCGAGCTACATCTGATAGTGAAATTTCTTCAGGCTGACTATCCACTCGATGGGAAGTACAACTAGTGATGAAAATATTTAAGACTGTCTGACTACGAAAAATCAATATCTGCAGACTATCTAACCGTTTAATGAAATCTATAGTTGACGGTGGATTTATTCAATTTCATTAACCATGAGGATACAGACGCGAGTGGTTGTAAAATTCTTTCAGGATGATTAATACTGTAGAGAAATCTGCGATTCACAATCGCTGAGATTTTTCAGATTTACTAATCACGTGATAAAATTTACAATTGCTGGTGGATTTATTCAAACTGATTAAGCATGTGGTAAAGTCTACTCCTGGTGGCGAATTAATTAAAATGTTTGTTTGAAGTTAAGCACAAAGCAACACAATGGGCTATTTTTGCTCTACCCACCACAGGTATCGAAACCCTGATTCTAGCGTTGTAAATCTGCAGACACTGGATGGGGGGCTTACTTAAAATGGCTACCCATATAGTGAGTGATATAACTGGGTATGAAATTATTAAATTAAATTATTAAACAAAGTGTGACATCTGCAACTGGATAACTATGGTTTATAGCTGCCTTTACATCCTAGCTTTTAGGATATACCAATACAAATACAGATTATGTGAAAACCTGCTAGCACTATGGCACAGGAGCAGCCGAAATGTTTGGATTTGATAAAACATCCTGACTTATAACAATTCAAAACACACGCTACTCTTTACGTATCCAATTAATGAAAAACTAATAACTTCAAAATTGAAAAATACGAAATTTTCATCTCTATTTTTGCATAGGTAACATGTAGACACAAACAGCCATTTTTACTTCAAAAACAAAGTTTCTTAATTTTAGATACATATAAAAGTTCTATATATATCTACATTTTCGCGTACGTTAAAATTTGTTTTTCTTTACTTATTGTTACAATTGGATCGCCAATGGCGCTCGACTCGCAACCTGAGGATCGCGGGTTCGAATCCCCGTTCCATCAAATATGCTCGCCCTTTCAGCCATGGGGGCGTTACAATGTGACGGTCAATCCCACTATTCGTTAGTAAAAGAGTAGCCCAAGAGTTGGTGGTGGATGGTGATGACTAGCTGCCTTCCATCTAGTCTTTCACTGCTAAATTAGGGACGGCTAGAGCAGATAGCCCTCGTGTATCTTTGCGTGAAATTCAAAACAAACAGACATCAGTTAAATACTTCCAAATCAGGTGCTTCCCCAGCGAGTCAACAGTAAGTTTACGGACGTTTACGCTAAAATTCTGGGTTAGACTTTTCGCAATGGTCAGAGCGCACACAACTCAGTGTGTAGCTTTGCGCTAAAAAAACATCTACAAATCAGGTTTGACATTTTTATGAACATATTTCTTCCTTTAGCCGAATATTAAGCTTATAAAATGTCCTTCTTCATTTGTGCTACATTCCCCGGTAGGACAGAGGTAAGTCTACGGATTTACAAAACTAAAATCTGGGGTTCAATCCCCCGTGGTGCACACAGACGATAGCTCAATGTGGCTTTGCTCCAAAACAAATCTTTGTGCTACACGTTTCATTGGGTAAATAAATTTGTCTTTACAGCCCCACACCCCGAGCAAACAAAAACACTTCTAAACTTATCGGCTTGAAACATTCTATTACATCAAATATATCATCATTTGTTTTTCATCTATATTACACAGCTGTAACATTTTCTAAGTATAATTTACATAACATAGTGTAATCTGTTATTTGCGTAAATTTTGTTTTCGTATTCGGATTAATATTATTCAAAGAGAGGTTTAAATACATAATTTATTTTTATTCTCCCCCTTTGAAGTTCGTTTGAAAAACTGTTAATCTGTGTTTGTCATGTATTATTTATGACTTTGGGAGGTCATAAAATGCGCAATTAACAACCATAAAGCCGAAAGTTTCATAAATATATAGAGTTGGAAATCAAAATACAGTTTGCACTTGGTTACATGCTGAAACTACATGTAAGCACCAGAAATGTTCCTCGCTGGACAAACAGAAAAACTGTCGTTCATCAATTTACACAAATTCGACACATTTTGTACAAGTTACCGTTTTCTAGAAGAGAAAAAATACCTCACTAATTCAAAAACATATTAACTGTTTATGTTTCATTTGTATTTTCAAAATAAATTTAATATAACTGCTGGATAATTCATTCAATGAAATAGTAAGATAAGACATTTGGTAAGTTAGCAGACCTTCCTGCTCAAGCTACATTTTGTATCTTTTTTATTATGTAGCTATGAAAGATGAAAAAAGTGAAACTAAAAGAATTGTCAAAAATCTTACGTATATAAATAGTCTAATATATGTATACGTGTGTGTGAGAGAGTGTATGAAGATCTAAGTACATGGCACCCCTAGGGTGTTTTATTGGATGAATGCCTTCATGCAGTCGCTTTACGGTGTTATAACAAGATGATAAGTGAGTAGATAGCTTGTTGAGAAACTTCCAATGCGAAAACAAAGCGTTTGAAGGACATACCTTCTCGCCAAGACCTGAATTAATTGTTGACTGGTAAGTAAACGGCGTTACAACCTTTTCTTCAAGCTCGAAACACATGGCTGATGGTGCTAGACTGTCTGTACAGAAATTAATGTGTTTACTTAAATTCCTTCTAAAAACCTGATGTTCCTAAGTTCAAGGAGAGATTATGCATTGGAGAGTAAATCTGTACAGCATTAAGTCGTCTATGTAGACATAAAGCTAAGGGTGTATACAATATACGTGTGTTTCGTACGACAGACGAGATCTCTTCATGAAGAATAGTTTTTAATAACATGTTCAACCTGTATATTTATTTATCAATATATCTATCAGATTTTATCTATGTATCTGATCCTATATACATCTATCAAATTTTATCTGTGTATTTAATCCTATCTACTTATACATTTGCTGTTGTTGTTGTTTTTAATTACATGATTCCTTCCCTGTCAAAACCTGATCATAATATCGCGAATAGAATATTTAATTTTTTCCTGACATTTAAAATTCAAAATAAATATAGAAACATCAAATAAATGTTAGGTTCATTGCGTGTTATAAATACTTAATAGTCTGTCTTTCGGTCTACCAAAGCTCGTTATCTCTAAATCACAGTCCTCTCTTGATTTATGATACACAGATAATCCATGAAGTATTTTGAAGATTAACCTTGATATACCACCTAGCTTAGTCAAACACTTAAGTCAGTTGGGATACAATTCGAGAAACTTTGGAGCTCTAAGAAAAATTAAAACACAATTACAATCGAAATACAAACAGGAAAGGCGTCCTTCTCGACTAGTAAAAATATGTTTAAAACGGTAATGTATGTTCTATTGAAACAGTTGCCAAAAATAACCAGAATTGTAATTCTAGTTGTTTCCTCGGAGCGGAGATTATACAGGAAAATATGTTAAGAAAATTGTTAGCTTGTGCTTGAGAGATGGGAGACTTTCACGTTTCTTGAATTTGTGTGCAATTTATACAATGGTAAACACGTGGAGTGTGAACAGTTGTGTGTTCTAATGCTTCAGACATTCAATAATACGTGTTAATAAACTTGTTAACATAATTTCCGGATGTCCTGGCTTAGTTATTTATGTGAATCAAAAGTTTCTCCATTGTACAGACTAATACGTACGTACATACACCAGTTTCTACTGATTAATCTAATTAACTAAGCCTATATGACAACTTCGATGACAGTTTAGACGTGAACTACGCCCACTGTTTGGTTTGTATATAGAACTAGCAAAGTTTGAACCTTACAAGTGACTTAATCGGTGAGAGGAAAGAACCTTATTTATATACTAACCCCATACAATTAAGAAAAATTCTTAGAATTAAGGACTTTATCCGTTTTACTCACACACTGTTATATGTTTATAAATGTAAGTTATCTTGAATTCCATTAGGGATATAAATACTTGAAAACATGTAAAATAAATAAAACTTTTTTTTTGGAGATAACGTGAGAAAATATTTGATAAACTAATTTATGGTTTCAACAAAAGTAATTTACACCGTAATATACCATAATATGAATTGTAGGTAATAAAGTAATATAATTTTTGGTTTAATTTATAATGTTTGAAACGTCGTTTCGATGCTATAGTAACGTAACAAGACTGGCAGTTTCTATATAAATTTATAATAATATCATTAATTATTTGAGGAAAACGTGAGCACCGAGAATTATAAACACACACACACACATACATATATACACCTGGAAAAAAGTTAAACACCCCCGTGTTTTTTTCAAGTGATTCAGATTCGACGTTCTTGTTACTGATTATAAATTACCGTTCAATCTAAACGTGTTTATCAAATGAAATTATGCATTATTGGGCACAAGAAAACAAGATTATCACCGTAAAATAACAATTTTTAATTTACATATCATGAC
>NW_013666730.1:92155-107131 GCF_000517525.1 Limulus polyphemus | reverse complement strand
AAAAATATTTGGGGGTGCTTAACTTTTTTCCAGGTGTATAGTTTACAATGTTACAAGGTTCATTTTTCTCTGTCACTATTACGGCGAGTTACAATACTGGAAAAATGTTGTTATAGCTGTAGTTGTTCAGGAAAGGCTAGTTTATAAATACGATCTGTAAAATTAATTAATTTAACAAGTAAACCATTATTAAGCAGTTAAGTTGTTATATTTGACAGTTAATTTCTTCAATCTTCTTCTACATGATCCAATGGTTAGGGTGTTCGACTCCCAGGCTGCAGGCCATGGGTTCGAATCCCCTCACCGAACATGCTCTCCTCTTTTAATCGTGGGAGCGTTATAAAGTGACAGTTAACCCCAATTTTCATTGGTAAAGAGCAGCCCAAGCATTTGCGGCAGGTGGTGTTGACTAGCTGCCTTCACTCTAATCTATCACTTCTGAATTAGGGACGGCTAACGCAAATAGCCCTCGACCCTTGCACGAAATTAAACAAACATTTTTTTCAATAAAAACAGTTTTAACACAAAGTATGTACTACTTGATGTTAAAATTGCATACAACTCCTCAAGCTCACCCAATGTTTTTAACACAAATTGTGTAATTCTTGATACCAATATTACGTATAACTATCTGGACTACTTACCAGACGTTTTGAACCCAAAGTATGTATTACTGGATGTTAAAATTGCATACAACTCCTTAAGCTCACCCAATGTTTTTAACACAAATTGTGTAATTCTTGATGCCAATATTACGTATAACTATCTGGACTTACCAGACGTTTTGAACCCAAAGTATGTATTACTGGATGTCAAAATTACGTATAACTATCTGTATTCACCAGTTTTTTAACCCAAAGTATATACTACTTAATATCCAAATCACATACAACTCCCTAAGCTTACCAGAGGTTTTTAACACAAAGTTTGTATTACTTGATGCCAAAATTACGTACAACTCCCTGGACTTTTCAGACATGTTTGAAGCATTGCAAAGCAATTTCTTAAGCTCATCACACTTGAAAAATATCAAACAGTTTATTTAGCTTATCAGACATGTTGTGAAATAGTATATAAGAGTTTCTTTAGCGCTTCAAACATTTTTTGAAATATTACGTAATAGTTTCTTTAGCTCATCAGACATGCTGTTAAATATTAAATAACAGTGTTTTTGGCTCCTTAGACGTTTTGTGAATTATTATATAACAGTTTCTTTAGCTCATCAGACATGCTGTTAAATATTAAATAACAGTGTTTTTGGCTCCTTAGACATTTTGTGAATTATTATATAACAGTTTCTTTAGCTCGTCAGACATTTTGTGAAATATTACGTAACAGTTTATTTAGCTCGTCAAGCATACTGTAAAATATTATGTAACATTTTTAAGCACACCAGACATGTGGAATATTACATAATAATATCTTAAGTCTCGTCAGAACTTTCTTGAAATATTACATAAAATATATTAACTCATCAGACGCTTCTTAAAAGAACACGTGTGTGTATGCATTTTCTCATAGCAAAGCCACTTCGGACTATCTGCTGTGTTCACCGAGGCGAATCGAACTCCAAATTTTAGCGTTGTAAATCCGTAGACTTACAACTGTCCCACCGGGAGACAATATGTTACATAACAATATCATAAACTCAATAGACTTTAAGACATCAAATATTTCTGTTGTTATTTGTTGTTTGAAGTTAAACACAAAGCTACACAATGGGCTAACTGTGCCCCATCACGGGTATCGAAATCCGGTTTCTATCGTTGTAAGTCTGCAGACATACTGCTGTGCCACTGGAGGCCCAGATGTTTCTAACTATTATACAACATTTCCTTCCATTCACGAGATATTTTTTTTGAAATATTGTATATTTATTCCCAAAACTCAACAAAAATGATCCTGTCAGTGGCTCAGTGGTAAAATCCTGGGATTTATAGCGCTAAAATATGTGGTTCTATGCTTGCGGCGAACATAGCGCAGATAGTCCATCGTGAGATTTGCGCGAAAACAACCAATGACAAAAGTATTTTGAAAAAAAAATATTCTCCATATATTGGAAAGTTTAACGAACAGTTATAAATTTGATATGTTGAAAGAGAAAATTATCTGATAAAGAACGTATTACAAAAGAAACCTCAGGCTATGATTGATGCCTGATCACAAAACTATTTATAAAGCGTTTTTGTTTCTTCCAATAACAATACACAGCGTGGTCACAAGTAAATAGACACCACCTTTTCAGAAAAAAATTAAAATTTTCAGTCATATTCACATGAATTGATATATTTATAATTTAATTAATATCTAGTACCTGATGATGACAAAACCTTGTCGAAACGTTGTACATTTGCTGTGTGTTAAAGTTTTTCTTCATTACCCATTCAAGCCGTCTCCAGCCATTATAATATCTAGTAGATCTTCCTTTCGCTTCGTGGAGTTCGTTGATCATTTCGGGCATCGTGAGAATCACCTCGTCAATTTTAGATTGTGGGATTTTCGCCCACTCTTGCTTCAAAATTTGGAGTAGATCGCTCTTCGAAGTTGTTGTTTTTTTTTGTTGTTGTTGTTTCTTGACTTGCCGGTCGAGTATGGCCCAAATGTTTTCGATGGGTTCATGTCAGGAGATTGGCTCGGCCAGGGCAACTTCTGGATACCACTTTCTTCCTGACACTTTTGGGTGTATCTAGCAGTGGGACACGGTGCTCCATCTTCCTGTAACAACGTTGCGTTCTTGTCCACGAAACCCGAGGAATAACGTGGCAAGAATCCTTCCTCCAATATTTCGACGTATTTCGCAAAATTTATGTTGCCAACGCAATCCACTAAGCTCGATCTCCCACCAACCCAAACAGCTTCCCAAACCATCACGCTGAAACCACCATGCTTCACAGTTGGCTGCAATCTGTTGAGCCAAAACTCTTGGTGAAGCATTCTTTAGACTCATATCCTTCCACTGTCCGAAAATTGAGCGAATCTTGATTCGTCTGAGAACAATACAGTCTTCCAAAAGTCCAGAGGCTTGGTCATCATATCACTTGCCCACTCTTTCGTCTGACTATGTTGGCAGGTCTTAATAAGGGCTTCCGTCTAGCTGCTCTGCAACGATAACCCAATCTGTGGAGAATCCGTTAAACAGATTTCGGGCTCATCCCACCAACTTTTGCCACTTCTGCAGTCGTTAATCTGGGATCCATTTCGATGCTCCTCTTGACAGCTCTTTTTGTCTTCTCCGATGGAACAGGACGACCCGGACGTTGTTTCCTTGCCGTGTTTCCTGAACTGCATGATGATTTTGTTGACTGTCGAAAGCGGGAGTCCCAAATTCTGCGAAATTTGCCGCTGACTTATTCCACCATCTGCTTGACCAACTATCCTTCCTCTGTCAAAATCTAACAATTCGAGAGAATCTTGAGTTCTAGGCATGTTGTAGCACAAGATAATTAGTGTGCAGACCATTTTCATTTATATAGTGCTCTGTGAACACAAACTAGTTAGCATAAATCAGTTAAATGACGAAAATTTAGGTGTCTATTTACTTGTGACCACTCAGTGTAATCATTAAAAAATAAACACATTATTTAGAGTACTTTGGAATAAATTAATATTATTTTATTTCTTCGAGTTTTTAGTACTGGGAGGGGGGGTAATAAGCTCACGTCAAATGAAAACAATATCTTCGTATTCCAAGGTTTTCCTTCATTTTACACTCAACTGATAGTGTTACAGAATTAGGTTTGATGTTGAAAGATTTAGCAAATTAAAAAATAAACAAAAATCAAGAATACCTTGTGTTCTGAAATCAATTTTGAAAAATAAAATAAAAGTCTTTAAACCTCTGGTTTTTTTTTAAAGAATACATAAAACCCTGAACTAACAACATGGATAACTCAGGTTACACACGCCAAGTACCTCCACTTGTGTGAGTAATAAGTTTACAACAATATATAATGTTGTAAAAACCTATACATTTTGTGACTAGCATTTATATTTTATGGTAAAGCCACTAAGACTATCTGCTAGGGACCCTCATTTTGATCTACTGACCAAGGGAAAATCAACCAGTCAACAGCACCCTACCATCCACGCCAAGAGATTAACTGTCGCCCTTATAACACATTAACAGTTTAAAGATGGGGAATATTTTGTGGTACCACACAGATTCGAACCTGGATCGTCAGCTCCGAAATCTAAATTTCTACCATAGGGTCAATTTGCATCTCGTGAATAGCAAACAGCACGTGATTCATTATGTAGAATATTGCTTCAAATGAAAATACATAAATAAAAACACGCTCAAAAAATCGTACCCTGGAAAATAATTGATGAGACTAAAGTTGGAAAAGCTTGGTTTGTCCTCCTCCTGGTTTTGTAACGCTGCTAGGTGCTGATTTCCTCTTTTTGTACTACTAGTTGATGAATCGCCTACAATCCCACTCTCCTTCAACGCTAAATCCTGCGAAACGGTGTCACGATGAACATCAGTAATAGGATGAGGCGCGTTATCACTAGAGGTGTTTTCAAAGCTAATAATTTTCTTGGTACTTTCTACCGGACCGAAATCTCTGGAACACCCAGTGTGGGAAGCAATTCGGTCAGCATCTAAACTCCTGTAACTCACACAAGTAAATCGTTGTGGTTTTTCACCAGCAATCCATAGAGTCTTTGGTATAACTCTAATGTATTTAACCTCCAAATCCGACACATCAGAGCTACTTTTCGAAAATTCACGATAAACGGCAGCTTGTTTATTGTTTTTAACATTTCTTTCACAACCTTTTGGACTGGCTCCTCTGCTATCGACTAAGTCAAAGGGCGTCCAAGAAAGAATGCTAACAGTCGATTTTCGGCGTGGCATATTTTAGGTGTCTCCCTCAACAGACTTAATCTTTCACTTAATAACAGAGTCCTTCAGATCTATGTACATTCAATAATCATATGTGCTATGCATCACAAAATACATTTTAGGCTTAGCGAGAATAGAACGAATTGATATAGAAACCAAAGTCACTTAGTTCGCCAATCACGATTCACGCTAATTGTATTCTCATGTCTAAATCTGCTGCATTATAACAATTCACGTTCTCACCCACAAAAAAAAAATTGATTAAAAAAAAACATTTGATTTACTATCCACCCTTTTCCAACCTCCTCACGCGTTGAATAATAGTTTAGGAAATAGGCCACCTCAACCCAAATGGATTTTCGAGCACATGACGTAGACGCAGAGATACATGTGACGTTTCAGTACCATCTGTTACAACCTGCAAATTGTACTTGACAACTTCCATATTTTATTACTACGTAGCTGTAATTCAGTAAGTTTGAAATGGTTTATTTCAAAAGCGTTTTAGAATGTATTTCTTGTTTCGACTCTGTTAATAGAGGTACAAAAAATTAAAATGTACACAGTGAAAAAATCTGATAAATGTAAAAAGCTGATACCTAGAATATATCACTGAAATGGAGAACTACAGTGAAAGAATGTTCTCAAAATATTAACATTCAGTTTTATAGTATTGTTTGTCATTGTTAAGTCCTATAGAGAAACTTATCAGTATCAACAAAATATGTATATGATCAGTGTGGGGCATATAAGACTAAAAGGCAAGGGTATCGCCTAAACTTTAGTGGAAGTGACTATGAAAAGCTTGTTAGAAAGAAAAGTTCAGCACAGGAAATAACGTGAGCCATTACTGCTAACGGATCGCAGTGCCAGGTTTTGTCACAAGACAGAAATACTTCCTGTCGATAGAGGTGTATTGTAGTTGGCTCGTTTTCTGATTGGTTGCAAACGCCTATAACGCAACACGAAATGTGGCCAATACATTTTTTATTTTAATGTTGAATTTACGTGAGAATATAGGTGGCGCATAGTGTATGAACCAAAGAAAAATAGCTTATATCGAATTTTTAATTATAAAAATTAAACTAAAAATAATATATCAAGTAGAAATATCTTTCTCTGTTTGTTTTTGTTTTCTTTTTTTTTAGATTTTAAGAGATTCTGAGGAAGCGTTAACACTGAAAATGAGCATTGTACTTATAAGATTGTGGGGGAAGCATCAAGTTTGACTGAAACGACGGTTGCACGTACAAGACACTGAGGAAGCGTCAACATTGACCAAAACAAGCACTGAAGCTAAAATATTCTGAGGAACAGTGACCCTGACCAAAACAAGCATTGAAGCTAAAATATTCTGGGGAAGAGTGACCCTGACCAAAACAAGCATTGAAGCTAAAATATTCTGATGAAATTTCAACATTGACCAAAACAATCATTGAAGCTAAAATATTCTGATGAAATTTCAACATTGACCAAAACAATCATTGAAGCTAAAATATTCTGAGGAAATTTCAACATTGACCAAAACAAGCATTGAAGCTAAAATATTCTGGGGAAGAGTGACCCTGACCAAGACAAGCATTGAAGCTAAAATATTGTGATGAAATTTCAACATTGACCAAAACAATCATTGAAGCTAAAATATTCTGAGTCAACTTTAACATTGACCAAAACAAGCATTGAAGCTAAAATATTCTGGGAAAGCATCAACATTAACCAACACAAGCAATGAAGCTAAAATATTCTGGGGAAGAGTGACCCTGATCAAAACAAGCATTGAAGCTAAAATATTCTGGGAAAGCATCAACATTAACCAACACAAGCAATGAAGCTAAAATATTCTGGGGAAGAGTGACCCTGACCAAAACAAGCATTGAAGCTAAAATATTCTGAGGAAGAGTGACCCTGACCAAAACAAGCATTAGAGCTAAAATATTCTGATGAAATTTCAACATTGACCAAAACAATCATTGAAGCTAGAATATTCTGAGGAAATATCAACATTGACCAAAACAAGCATTGAAGCTAAAATATTCTGGGGAAGAGTGACCCTGACCAAAACAAGCATTGAAGCTAAAATATTCTGATGAAATTTCAACATTGACCAAAACAATCATTGAAGCTAAAATATTCTGAGGAAATTTCAACATTGACCAAAACAAGCATTGAAGCTAAAATATTCTGAGGAAGCGTCAACTTTGACCGAAACAAGAGTTGTACCTATGAACTTCTGGGAAAGCGTCAATATTGAGCAAAACACATATATATGTGTTTAAAACATATGTGTAGTTTGAATGGAGTAGCAACCTTATGAACAGTTTCGAGTTTTCTAGGATGTGGAATCCTGAAAACGTCATAAATTTTATGGATTTCCTCAAGATAAAGTTTACAGATATAACGGTAATTGGATGATCAGTCTTACTTTAATAGTAGCCTTTTTCAAATACTTATCATTAAATGGCTGGTTATTTTTATTCTATAACTCACAGATATATATATATATATATAAGTATATGTTTAAAAAAAATGCAATTTATGAAATCTGAATTTGTATAATAATAAACAGCAAATGATTTTCTCCATCACAAAACAGGATGGAATTTGTATAATAATTAACAGCAAATGATTTTCTCCATCACAAAACAGGATGGAATTTGTATAATAATTAACAGCAAATGATTTTCTCCATCACAAAACAGGATGGAATTTGTATAATAATTAACAGCAAATGATTTTCTCCATCACAAAACGGGATGGAATTTGTACAATAATAAACAGCAAATGATTTTCTCCATCACAAAACGGGGTGGAATTTGTATAATAATAACAGCAAATGATTTTCTCCATCACAAAACGGGGTGGAATTTGTATAATAATAAACAGCAAATGATTTTCTCCATCACAAAACGAGGTTGGAATTTGTATAATAATAATAAACAGTAAATGATTCCCAACATTTCAGTGGAACATAACGGCATCGAACTCATTGTATTTAGATTACCTTGGCTGGATATAACACATTAACTATTTGCTTATTTATGAAAATAAACACTAATAAATGAATGCAAGTTAACGTAACAATAAAATAAAATGAAGTTTTCAGGTACGACATGAAAAGTCTTACCCTTGTATCTCTGACGGCTGTAAATTCTGCTCAATGTCCAGGATAAGGTGTGGCATCTTTATGTAGTACAGCTACTTCGACCAATAGCCCTTATGGATCTGATGAACTATATAAACACATTAGCCTCGTTGCTAATCATCACTAGTAATTCGTATATACAATCCAGACTGAGCAGTAAGACTATCTCGGAATGAGATTGCGTGCTAACAAGATTAATCATTTAAAGCAAAAGCATGTTAAGATTTACACGTTGAAGTGAGGGTATTGCTTAAACTTAACGAGAACATTTCTCTATATCACCATGTTTCTTGATGACCAAAAGAGTTTTTTTTAACACGTTCTACTACAGACCAGCAGAGGTCGCGCGAAAATATGGATTTGAAGTAACAAAACGATCAAGCTTGACAAGGACAAGATGACACTGTTCCGTTTATCTTTCACAAGGAAACGACCTCATATGTTGGTTGAACTGTATCATCGGAGTTAGTCAACCGTGGTAACCATGGAGGTGTAACGATGAAGAAGGTAACGAATGTAGTCTTGGAAAAAATATGCAACTAGAGCATGAGCTCCGCTTTGATATTGATGAAATTCAATTATCAGCAGTAAACGTATTCTTCAAACCATAAAGGATTTCCATCAGAGACACCAAGCGACACGAAAATGCAAGAAACACTAGAGTTCAAACCGAACTTTTATTTTGAGGTTGATTGATTGTTTATTTGTTTGTTTAAGCACACAATTGTACAATGGACTGTGCCCACCGCAAGAATCGAGTCTCATAACTTAGCATTATAAGCTCTCAAGCTTACAATGGAGCCACAATAGAATTAATGTATTGTTTGATCATGTCGCTAATTTATTTGACCACTATTGGTTGTCTAATAACAACAAATCACAAAACCGATAGGAAAAACTAATCGTCCCTTTGAAACATGGCCTAATGGTCAAGGCACTCGACTCGCAATCTGCGGATAGTGAGTTAGAACATGTTCGCCCTTTTAGCCGGGGACATTATAATATGATGCCCCCCGTGTTGTTTTGCGCGAAATTCAAGCCAAACCAACCAAATATTTTATGATGTACAGAGATCGAATACGTTATATTAAAACAAATGTATGGCCTCGCCACATCTGATCATGCTCTATCTGACGACCATATATCTTAACAATAGCCCTGAAGTATAGTTTTCGTTGCAAAAGGTTCTATAGTAAGACTACCATGTCCAAAACAAAACAAACTACTGCACCTCCATAATCTATCTAGAGTAAAAGAGTGATGGTTTCCTAGCACCCATTTTAACAGTTCGATCGCAAGGATATCCATAGAAGCTACATCTGTCGATTTTACCAGTATATGAAATAGCAAGTATATCCGTTTCATCTTCCAGCTGCTTGAGGTATGACTGAAAGCTTTATCTCAACGATTTGTTAGTTTGTTTGTAGTTAAGCACAACGCTACAAAATAGGCTATCTGAGCTGCGCCCACTACGAGTATCGAAAGTTAATCCATATTTCTTTGTTTTCCAATGCCATTGAGTGTATGAATATTTTGCGCCAGAAAATCTTTACATGTTCGTTTGTCGAATTTCGTGCGAAGCTACTTAAGAATTATCTGTGCTAACCGTCCCTAATTTGAAAGCTATAAACTAGAGAGAAGGTAACTAATCAATTATTGGGCTATTTTTTTTTTTACCAACAAATAGTAGAATTTACAGTCATATTATACCACCCACACGGCTGAAAGGGCGAACATGTTTGGTGTCGCGATTCTAACCAGTGACTCGCAGACTGCGAGTTGAGTGCCTACTCAACTCAATTTTCCTTGTTTATCACAAATTTTGTAGTACGTGTAACTTTAGAAAACAACAATACTCCTAATACACTGACTAACAAGTGAATAATTTATCAGTTTTTAGTGGTTTGAAGAACAGTCACCGTTAAGATAAGTTTCGTTGAAAAGGAATTTAATTACTTCCAGTTAGACTACTTTCATCTTGCCTGTTTACGCAGGGGATTTGTTTTCAAAAGTATTGTTTGGGTAAAATAAGATATAACAGATAATTTATTTTTTGTTGTCTAGAGTTTCTGACAAACAATTCCAGAGTAGTTTAGCAATTAGTGTGCCAGGCTGCGGATTAGAAATTCCATGGTTCGAGCCGTGATCTGCCTCTGAACATGATTTGCATTTTCAGCTGTGGGGTCATAACTGTGGCAATCAATCCTACTATATAGTTAAGAGTAGCCGAATAGGCGGTGAGTGCTATTTATTGATTGCCTTCCCTGTGGTGAACAGTTCTAAATTAGAGGTCACTGACTTTGCTATTTTAATCCATATGTCGCATAAAGTGCCGTTCAGTTTATAAGTACCAACACCAAGTAACACAATATATGCAATCCATAGACACACTTATATTCACGGAAAATATGCGAAAAAAAACCATGGTGGCGCCCCTTGTGGCAGCATGTGACAACTTTGGTATTTACATCCGCATGATACCATTAACACACCTGATCAATTTCACTTCCTATGCTATAATGTTTGTGAAATAAGATGAACTGCGAAACTTTCTAGAAAAATTACACTGTATATATATATATTTATGCTTAACTTGCCAAATTCTTGAAAATAACTAGATCCGCTCCATTCAAGGTATAATGTTCAATTTGAATACTTTATCCATCATACTTTGAGACCAAATTAAGGTAAACGTTGCACTGGGATTAACAGTTCAGTAAAACTCCTATATATATATGTGTGTATTACACGTATGGCGTTGGAAATGAATGGAGAAATCCTCACCCATTATATGCTCTACATTTTTCACCTATAACATTGAAACTGGAGGGAAACATCCTCACTAACTATATGGTTTACATATTGCATATATAACATTGGAACTGGATGGAGACATCCTCACTAACTACATGGTTTACATATTACATGTATAACATTGAAACTGGATGGGTACATCCTCACTAACTATATGGTTTACATATTACACATATAACACTGGAACTGGATGGAGACATCCTCACCAACTATATGGTTTACATATTATACATATAACACTGGAACTGGATGGAGATATCTTCACTAACTATATGGTTTACATATTACACATATAACACTGGAACTGGATGGAGATATCTTCACTAACTACATGGTTTACATATTACACATATAACACTGGAACTGGATGGAGATATCTTCACTAACTATATGGTTTACATATTACACATATAACACTGGAACTGGATGGAGATATCTTCACTAACTACATGTTTTACATACTACACACATAACACTGGAACTGGATGGAGATATCTTCACTAATTATATAGTTTACATATTACATATATGACACTGGAACTGGATGGAGATATCTTCACCCCTTATATGATCCGTCTGATTCACGAATTGACGTCATTTACGATTTCAAAAACTCAGTAACTTTGGTCTTCAAAGATATTATTTCTTCAGGTATAAACAAAACCAGCGTTATAATTTATTTATCTCATACATTGACTGATACCTTGTGGGCAACTACTACTGCCCAGACAAGTTAGTTATTTAATAAGTTGATAAAAAAATGTATATAAAGTAATGGGGGTTTCGGTTGGATAATTTTGTAATCTGAAAATACGATCACTGAACGCTACGTACAGATCTGCAATGGAATATTTTTGCATTGTAGTGCTGATTGTTGGATAACATTTAAAAAATAATGTTTAGAATAAACAGACAAGGAGAAGCCAACGAACCGTTTTACGAACACGGGGTGAAAAAAGGTCGTTGTCGAAGTCTCGTGAATCTTGAATATAAAATTTTGTACTACACCAACTTATATATTTTTTTCACATATAAACAACATACCCATTTCACTGCCTCGTTCCGCGATCCTTTAATTTCAACTTGTTTGACAGTTGGTTTGTTTAGAATTTCGTGCAAAGCTACACGAGAGCTATCTGCGCTAAGCGTTCCTAATTTAGCAGTGAAAGACTAAAGAGAAGGTAGCTAGTCGTCACCATCCACTGGCAACTCTTGGGCCACTCTTTTAGCCACGAATAGTGGGATTGACCGTCACTGTATAACGCCCCCACGGCTGAAAGCATGTTTGGTGGGACGAGGATGCGAGTCAATTCAGGATGTATTGCTACTTTTACTTCTCCGTCATCGTCACATTCTTCAATCTTTCAATTCTCTCATTTTGTCTAAATAGCAGAACATTTGCTATTAATTAACTTACTTTTCTAACATCCATAATTATTTTAGCCTTAAATATCGCTTAAATAGAAATGCTTCAATGTTGAAATGAAATAGTCCATAAGCAATGTTAACAGTTTTCAATAATATAATTGTATCGCTATTGTCATTCGGGTTTTGGAAAGGATCCGATTTGGCAACAATTTAGTTTTTAAAGCTACGTTTGACTGTTGATATAATAACAATTTAATTAATCTGCTGATTACTATATAAAAGTATTGACGTAATTTAAAATGCTGCCAAATGAAACAAATGAGACGACTCGTGATAGCTATCTACCAACAAAAAAATTCAGAGCGAGTTGCTTAACTATTATTATGCATTCAAGTGACGACACGCGTATGTATTTTTGGCCCTTCTTTCTTAGTGGTATTACGCCCATCGAATTCTCTGCTGGCAATAAATTGGACACACAACAGATTTGTTTAATTTTCCACGAGTAGTATTTATTTGCAAAAGCAGGCGAAGTAACATAGATATCGGAATTTGGTTGCAGGTTGCAAATGACTTGGATTACGAGGTCCACCAAACACGCACGTAGGTAAATATCCACGTATCACAAGAATTCGACTTGGTTACCCTTGAGTCGCTACTTTCTCACATAAGTTGTAAATCAACAGTATCTGTAAGCTGTGGTGTCAACAGTTCCTTGCCCTCGGCGATATCGAAGCAAGAGAACAAGTTGAAACATTTCTGTCTATAAACCGGTTTATCAATGCAAGGCCTTGAACTTGACCAAGCCATAACTGTATGGAAAAGTGTTTAGCGAAGTATTCTAACGTCTAAAGTTCTATTTAACCTCTAGATAACATAAGAATGAATTCTAAACACATGAACCAACTTCTTCGACAAGGAATAATCACGGATCATGTGTGATACTATAAAGCACCAGTGAGATTGGGAAACTGAAAGTTAAAAACACTAAATCCTAGCAGGACATTGACACGGAAATACGAAAATATTCAATAGAAGACTCGGTGGACCGTGATGTGCAACTCTAAATCAGATAAAGTTATGAATACAGTTTAAAATAAATGAAAACTTGTTTACATGTGTGTATACATGTACATATAAATATTATATACATATAATTATATTCCTTTTAAACAAAGAGGTCTATTTCACACACGTATGCGCAAAATTAGAAAAATAATAATTATTTGCATCGTGAAATAAGAGTATAGAAGCGTCCCACACTACAGTTCTGAGCTTTCACATTGGCAGCTGTAATTTTAGTTTTTACTTTTCTTTATGCTTACACTCGAATTGTCTTTTTTCCGGTACAAATGGTAGACTTCCTCCAAACTGTTGCAAAGTTGAAATAAGTTTTTACGTGAGGCATGCGCAAATTAAAACAGAAATAACAAGAATAAAGGACAACAGCTTAACGCTGTATCATTCAAAAGTTAAAAAATATAGTTATTTTCTCCAATTGCATCTACAATAAAATGCAAATCTGCATCCTAATTATCAAGGAGGTCCGTTTTTAAGGGGGGGAGGTCGTAAATCCATAGATTAATTTTAATTTACTATATGGTAAATAACAAGTAAAGAAATCATACACATATTTTTGATACTATATGGATCTGGATTTTGAAACACAAACAAAAAGAAATTTGCTATTTCTGTTGATGTTTGGAAGTCACCTGCAACCAGTGTCGTTCACCAAGAAATGAACATATGTACGTTTTTTAATTAGTTTTGTGATATTGTACTATTATTGTTCTGTTTCCAAACTATTTGACATTTTTAAATTAACTCGAATATATAAATTTTATTATTTGTTTGTTATGAATTTCGCGCAAAGCTACACGAGGGCTATCTGCGCTAGCCGTCCCTAATTTAGCAGTGTAAGACTAGAGGGAAGGCAACTCTTGGACTACTCTTTTACCAACGAATAATGGGATTAACTGTCACGTTATAACACCCCCACGGCTGAAAGGGCGAGAATGTTTGGTGTGACGGGGATTCGAACCCGCGACCCGCAGATTGCGAGTCGATCGCCCTAACCACCTGGCCATGCCGGGCCTAATTTTATTGTTGCTAAACAATCTAATAATTTTCATTTATCTAATAAACTACGTATGATTAATTTCGTTACATCTAAACATATTAACATTTTAGTCTTATTTAGAAAAGATATGTTATTAAATGCATTGTATTTTTATATTTTTATTTATATAGAAATAAATATTTATCATCGATGTCATTGTGTTTAAACAGTTCTATACTTTTATTTATATAAAAAATTATTATTTTTAAATTCATTGTATTTAAACAATTTTATACTTCTATTGATCTAGAAAAACACTTATTATTCAATTCATTGTATTTATACAATTTTATGTTTTTATTTATATAAATATAAATATCTATCATTGATGTCATTGTATCTAAACAATGGGACACTTTTAACTTGATCTAGTAAATTAACAACGTTTGATCTCCTTGTTTCAAAATAATCTGGTAATTCTAATTTTATCTATAAAATATATTTATGATTAACCTAATTGTATTTTAACAGTTAAGCTCATTGTATTTGAACAGTTTGACACTTGTAATACTGTCCAGAAAGATTTGTGACATTAATCTATTTATTTTAGTTCTTCGATATTTTACATTTTACGGGATTTTATTTTATGTAACGTATATATATATAATAGTCGTTTTGTGATGGTCTAACATATATATATATATATAATAGTGGTTTAGTGATGGTCTAACATACATATATATATAT
>NW_013666730.1:84413-91567 GCF_000517525.1 Limulus polyphemus | reverse complement strand
GGGTAGTTAATTACTTATGTAACGTATATATATATATAATAATAGTGTTTTAGTGATGGTCTGACACACACACATATATATATATATATATATAATAGTCGTTTTGTGATGGTCTAACATATATATATATATAATAATAGTGGTTTAGTGATGGCCTATTTACGGAACGACTACATGAAGCTCTTCAAACACAGAAATGCATAAAAGTAAAAACTACACAGTTTACCGCCGAGCCTGCATTTCGTTTAACAAGAAAAAGTGCCAACATGGACAAAAAATGTAATAGAACGAAAATTTGCCCATGAATAGGACGTTTAGTATACGACTCATAAAGGTCAGGGTAAGTAAATAAATATATTTGCAGTGCACAACAACAAATTACACTTCACAGAACGTAAATGGAAACCTCATAAACTTTGATTTATCTATTATTACTACGCGTTTTGTGGTACCCTACAAACTTTACGGGACTATTTTACTCTGATATCACTTGAAATGTATTCATTAATATAAATTTCTTTTAAATCAGAAATTCTATCCATTTCACACACGCACGAAACTAGAATACAGAAGCATCCCACACTACGTGTTATGTTTCGACTTTGGTTGATTCACGAAAAAGACATTCTAAAGAGGTACTTTCGTCGCTAATGAAGTATTATTCACATTTTATATCAAACAAGTTATAACATTTTTATCATTGAAACAAATACAAACATAGCGTTTATTCCAAAATAACATTTTGTACATTTACGGTTTTACAGACGGCAATATGAAAGAGAATTAAGCAAAGGGATACATGAAGTTGACACAATCAATTCTTACCTGTACATTACTGAAAGAATAGTAGTTGAATCTGTTGTACATGTTATAGTGAGACTTACCTTAGTCCGTTAGGCCTCATGACTGACAATGATTCACTGTGAATAAATACAGAGAACCTTATTTATACAAAGACCACGTGGTTTTCTTGTTGTCCCACTGCGGATCGTAATCGGATCGCTGGAAGTATTTGTCGAAATGACTACTTGAAAAACAAACAATGATCATGCCAAGTGAAATAAGGGATCCTATTGCTAGAGTATGGGAATAAAGTCACCTCATCTTGTATGTGTGATGTGATCTTATGGTTTCTTCAAAACTGGCTGGATCTGGTCCAGGATGTGTGGAGTTCTCGATCTCAGGTGAAACCTCCTCACAAGAAGTCGAAGAAGCAAAGTCGAATGCCACGGTTCTGGTTAAAGCCCGCAATGTTGGCATGAAACAAATGTTTAGGATGGCGCCGATCCGCAAGCATTTATTTGTCCCTACGGTTATGTCCGAACAACTGGCCCATGTACTTCTCTAGCGAGACGAGAACTGTGTAGATCCTGCCGCAACGCGGCGCCTTTGTTTCTGTTGATGGTCTACCTGTCCAGTCGCACCGGATGTCTCTTTACAGACGTTAATCTACGGTGGCTCAAACGGGTTACTCTACGCTACAAAATACACAGCTTAGTCCCAGCATTAACAAACGTACTTCATACTGCCATCGTAAAACTAACGCTGTTTCGATGAGTGTATAACTCTAAAAACAACGCAGATAGTTTCAAACTAAGCTCTTCTCAGCAAATTCTTGCTAAAATAAAAAAGTAATTTAAGTACTGGACCACAAAATTATTGAAATCTACAAGTAATATATTTCCCGATTAGCACGTACGTGGATTGCTCATTCTGTATATAGAAATAAACATATGGTATTTAATTTCGCAATATTCTTCGGAGAAAAATTATCCAATAAAAGACAATGCGTGATAATTCACAATATCTTTATAATGCTTTAAAGCTGTGTTTTTAACTATACTTTAAAGAAACGAGTAAAAAAATAATTACACATTACTTTTAGGCCTGAATAATTTTGGCTAAAGAAAGTTTCCATTTAAAATATATGCCTTTAACAAACAACGCAGCTGAACGTGTGTTTTTTTCAAGGAAAATCTTATACCCCTCCAGTAGTTGGTATACATTTCCATGTACTACAGCGGAGGGTTACATTCATTTACATAAATAACCACAACTTTTAGCCAAGTTCATTGTTTAGTCTCCACTTAAACAATTTGGTGGTTAGTTTTTACAGCGTGCAAAAAAAAGTTATTTTCACATTTTGAAGATTCTAGTTTTTCACCAACACGAGAAAGTACTATAATTGCTCCCTAGGCCAAGCATTTACTTATTTCTCAAAATGGCTTACACTGTGCGAACGAGTTACAACATATACGATGTTTTCTTGAGTAAAGTTTCATTATTAAAAATGACTGTTTGCGGAGTAGCATAGAAAGTACTGCTATCTGAGAGCACACACCTCCCTCTCAAAGCAAACAACAGAGATGTGAAGCCTAACAGAAAAGTGATATAATTATTCTTTTTTAAAGATTTATTTTCTTCTCTAAACGAACACTTTCGAAGAGATTCCCACTTTTTGTTTTTCTGGTAGTAGTGCATATGACCACCAGTTTTTTTTTTAATTAGAAAATCACCAAATTATCGAAAATCTTTACAAAAGAAACTGTACTTTTGAGACCAATAAGTTTCAAAATTACTATTCAACGTTTAAATGTTATTATATTCCACCGTAGCAATATGTTTAAAATAAATACTTAGCATTAAAATGTCATTATAAGCCACCGTAGTTTTTCTTTTTCCACGGGAAGCAGGTGTGGGCAGGTTGGAGTGGCCTGTTTTGTAAGCCATATGTGATGCCGGCACAACTCTCTACCACCTTCTACATAACCCCCACTACAAAAAAGGAGGTCATTTGGAACCCAACGCGTGAGAAGCATCTCAGTGAGAGTGTTCACTTTTATTAAAACCAACTCACCTAGTGAACATATTCATCCTGAAAATATAACTTACTCTCTCTCTACAGTTTAATTCAACGCTCCGTTGACTCGATTAGTTTACATAGTTTTTATTACATTAGATAAAGACCTACTTAAAACATCACATATTGTGTTATAAGAACGGGAACGGCAGAGTGGAAAACTATTTCAGTGTATTTATAAAGAAACAGGCACATACAACAGTCACCAAAACCTTTGTTTGTTTTTCTTTAAAATAATTAAGAGTATTAAAAAGATTATTATTTCTACAAACTGCGTCTAGAATATTACACTACTTTATAATTAATACACTCCATATATACATAGGTTTTTCAAAATACGTGATTAATCATTAAAATGTAACAACGTGTTAGACAAAACATATTTCGGTTACAATGTGTGTATATACTTACATGATTGTATGTTCTACAGACAGGCAATAACAAAGACCGTTTCCCCTCTACGGAAAACACAACTAGGGTTTGGGGTGGGGGGGTCGCATAAAACATTTTAAGTACTTTAAATTTATTGCGAAAAATGTATAAATTTAAAATGAATTTAGTGTTAGCGTATGCTACTATTCTTCTATTTTATTTTAACCGTTTAACGAAATATTATATATATATATATATATATCACATTTAATAATGATCTTGCAGTCATTCTTCATACAAGAAACACTCTTTGTGTACAAAGAAAGACTTGCTGATTGCGTCTAGCTTTGAATATTGTGAGCCTGACGGATAGTGAATTGTCTTCGTGTTAGTGACCTCTGGGAACGAAAAAGCAAATATAAATATGGCTGAGGGTACGTTTATATAACGTTGTAGTTATAGAGGTTTCTCTTGGAACGGTGGCTTCTGTATAATGATTGGTCGTTATTGGGAGGTTTGTTCTTCAGTTATCTCATTTGTTTCAGTGTTATAACTGGAATTCCACCTTCGAAAAGTGTTTATTTCAAGAAATTACAGGATATTCTGCCTTACAGATTTTCCTTATTCACGCACTCAATGTAATCAAAATTCCAATGATGATATTTTTAAATAATCATAGTTTATCTCTGGGGAGAACAATGATTCGCAATGAAATGAAGTTTCTTCTAGCGATTCCAGTGACCAATTAAAAAAAATATATAGTATCTGAAACCTTAGAAAACTAAATTTCGAAACATTGACTGGGTCAATTCCAAGACTAGTAAATAAACTATATTTTTATATTTCCTAATGCTAAAACTTTCTAGCAATGAATTAGACAACCCTAAATCTTTCTAGCTATGAATTGGGAAACTCTAAAACTTTAGAGCAATGAACTAGGCAGCCTAGAACTTTCTAGCAATGAAAGAAACAGCCCTAAAACATCCTAGCTATAAGCTAGGAAACTCTAAGACTTTAGATCAATAAACTAGGCAGCCCTAAAACGTTTTTAGTAATGAACATAGCAGTTTGTGTTCAAACTTGTGAGAATTTAATCTTGTTGGATCTATATGAAAAATATGTCAGTGTTCTGGTGAAGCAAATGGTAGATACAGTGACTTGCTAGTAAGCAGACTTTTTGTTTTAGATGTCCTACGATAAATTGCGAAAGTTTTTATGCAATTCGAAACGTTTTTGTATTGCAGGCGAGGCACATACAAAACCCGAAAGATTTCAGATTAACCTATCAAGATGCAGGAGTATCGTAAACTTGTCACAGGTAGCGCAACTAAAGACATATTTAAAAATCTCGATGACAATATTTATACTAGTCATTGTGTATGTGTGTGTGTGTGTGTGAGCTGTAGATGAAGAAGGTAGCAGGGAGAAACCTCGAGCTGTATGAATGAATGCACTGAAGAAGAGATGAATGAAACAATGATGAATAACCAGATGTGTATGAGTGAACGGACAAACGAATACATGTGTGGACGGAGTACGGATGTGTAGACAAACAAAACTATCCATAAGTGAAAGAATAAAAATAAATATAGATTCGATAGTGATTAGATCAACTAAATACTCGAATGACATATGGACAATTAAACTTACAAACATTCTACAAGTGTGTAAAAGGTTTGTGGTAGTGAGGGCTTAATAGTTTGCCAGAGGTAGATTGCAAAAGGTGAAGATGTACTCAATGATGAAGATAATATATAAAAAAATGTAATATCATTAACTTTTATATATGTTTGTTAAAATCTATTTTCTTTTTTCACCGTAGATGAAATTGAAAATATAATCTTTGACGTAGAGGCCCAATGCATAACGTTATTTACATACCCAAATTAACTTAGGTGAAGTAAAACGGACTGAGAACACAATAGAATTAGCTTTTATTATACTTCATTCACACACTACAGCACATTACCATATTTGTTGGTCAATAGACACAGCACATTACCATATTTGTTTGTTGGATTTCGCGCAATGCTACTCGAGAGCTGTCTTTGCTAGACGTCCCTAATTTTGAAGTGATAGATAAGAGGGAAGACAGCTAGTCAACACCACTCATCGCTAACTCTTGGGATACTTTTCAAATGGATTCACCATAACATTATATCACTCCCACGACTGAAAGGGCGAGCGTTCTAATCACCAGGCTATGCCAGAGTACCATACTTGTATTTGATTCCACTATATCGATAATTCTTTGCATGAACCTGGGTACTATATATACAGATATAAGAGTATATTAAGATGAGTACATGTATGATTAGCACATTACCATATTTGTTGGTCAATAGAGTGTTTATTGACCAACAAATATGGTAATGTGCTGTGTCTATTGACCAACAAATATGGTAATGTGCTGTGTCTATTGACCAACAAATATGGTAATGTGCTGTGTTTATTGACCAACAAATATAGTAATGTGCTGTGTTTATTGACCAACAAATATGGTAATGTGCTGTGTTTACTGACCGACCCCCAAATTTTTTTCTCGTTTTTAATACCTTCATCGTATCTTTCTCCTTCTTGCGCGTGCCGGCATTTGGCCTGTAGTAACTTATCGTCTGCTAACTTAATGCATTGCGATTGGTTGACATTTACACAATTGTGTTTCATTTGCTTTTTGCGTGCAACTTTTTCGATTAATTTCTTTAAATTTTAAGTGGATGAAATCACTAAAACGTCAGATATTAAATTTCAGTCTGAAATCAACAGGTTTCTGTATTTTGAACTTGAAAATTAATACGTCACACAACTTTTCAAGAATGACTGCTATAAAGCTTTAGAAAGTAACAGATACATCGACGACATAACAAAAACTTATCTAGTACTTGAAAAAAATAAATAAATAAATACAATTGAAACACACTTCCTCGGTTTGAATTATAGTGTTATCAATCAAACATTTTCCTTCAAGATTTACAACAAGTCACAGAATTTTAATTTTAAAATTATAAATTTCCCATTTCCAGACATAAACATTGCAAAGAAAATATGCTATACGGTTTACTATCACAACTCATTAGATTTAGGATAATGTTTTCGTAATTTGAGATATTTTATAGAGGGAACTCGAACACTAGAATACAAACTTTTGAGTATTTTTTGATATTTCTTTCATCAAATTATACAAATTATCCTATTATTTGTGGTATATACAATTTATTTTTAATTAAAAGGAATAACATTCACAATTTTCCACATTTCATACAGTCTTTCTTAAGGATATTATGACAACTGGCTTTATAAATTACCATATTAGCTACGGATTATGCATAACTTTCTTTATCATTGTCTTACATAATCGGCCCGTCATGGCCAGGTGGTTAGGGCGCTCGACTCGCAATCTGAGGGTCGCGGGTTCGAATACCCGTTACACCAAACATGCTTGCCCTTTCAGCCGTGGGGGCGTTATAATCCCGCTATTCGTTAGTAAAAGAGTAGCCCAAATGTTGGCGGTGGGTGGTAAACTAGCTGCCTTCTCTCTAGTCTTACACTGCTAAATTAGATAACCCTCGTGTAGCTTTGCGCGAAACTCTAAACAAACTAAACTTACATAATCTAACACAAACCTAAGCATCGTTCAGAGTTATCATTTTATTCAACACTAACATGTATTATATTGAATTAATGGTTTTCAACGATGTGGCCATTGACTCAGTATAAATCGCATAATTAACGTACAGAACATAAACAAGTTTATTCATTATGGACGTATGTACTCCAGGCCATTGACTCAGTATAAATCGCATAATTAACGTACAGAACATAAACAAGTTTATTCATTATGGACGTATGTACTCCAGGCCATTGACTCAGTATAAATCGCATAATTAACGTACAGAACATAAACAAGTTTATTCATTATGGA
>NW_013666730.1:75155-83413 GCF_000517525.1 Limulus polyphemus | reverse complement strand
CATTGACTCAGTATAAATCGCATAATTAACGTACAGAACATAAACAAGTTTATTCATTATGGACGTATGTACTCCAGGCCATTGACTCAGTATAAATCGCATAATTAACGTACAGAACATAAACAAGTTTATTCATTATGGACGTATGTACTCCAGGCCATTGACTCAGTATAAATCGCATAATTAACGTACAGAACATAAACAAGTTTATTCATTATGGACGTATGTACTCCAATATAGGCCTAAGCATTTAGCCTTTCATTCTTAATATTTTGTTCAACTCCACTAAGGTTATGCTAGGTCAACCACTTACCACGATGTGACCGCTGACTCAGTATACATCACCTAATTAACAGAATCATTATAGTATATCTATATAAATATAATAATACTGTTTGTTGTCTGTTGTATATCCATGTAATTACTTCGCATGATGTGGATGAATCTTCACAATTATGAAGGTTCATTAGGTCCGTATAAGGGTACATAAAAAGTTTCAGGTTGCGGGTTTTATGGGCGTTTTTTACAATTACGTATAAAGGAAGAAACTTTTCATGTTCTAAGACAACCTTTAATTAATCATGAATTTACATAACTTGCGTCCAGGGGACAGATACTTCAGCTAGTAAATCAACAACTTTCTTTATTTTAACCTTATATGCTCCAACAAAAGTCTAAGCGTATCCATTATCTCTGGTTTTCTCAAGTTCTATGATAAGTTCTCTGAACTTTGGTTTGTTTTCTTTATAAACCCCCTTCCACCTCTTTCAAATCTGACTTTCAAATTTGTTCCCTTTATAAGCCCCCACCTCTTTCAAATCTGATCCTCAAATCTGTTCTCTATATAAGCTTTTCCCCACCTCTCTGGCCCTCAGATTTCTTCCTATTATAAGCTCCTCCCCCACCTATTTCAAATCTGGCCCTCAAACGCTGCTAGCACAAAATACAAGGATAGTCTCGATAGTACATAATGGCGATTATTTGAATCAAGGCGAATTCAAGAGGATAAAGAAAATAGAGTCTTGAGGAAACTCTACAATAACCGATCTTTGCCCTGAGTGTGGAAGAAAGTTATATTCAAAAATAGAATTATAAGCCATTTTCAGGCTCGCAGACGCCGAAATTATGCCAAATACCTAAAACATTCATGCTGGATTACTAATGGACAACTATCATCATGATGGATTGAAACTGGTAAAATTAGACCATATATACAAGTAACAACTGTGCTTGGGTATTTTGTAGCTTCGCTAAGCAGGGCAACTTTTGGGCAGAGTGGTCTTAGAAGTTCCCTGTAGTGTGTCTGTTACTCAAAATTAAGACTATTTATTATCAATTGTAACTATTATTGTAAAATCTTAGCATCTGCTCCTACAGAATGTATTACGTAATTCCGAAATTAAGTGTTCCCTTACACAGTGACCGTGAAAATGGCTCTTAGTCCAGATAATCTTTGAACTACTGAAATACACACAAGCAACAAAAAATAATTAATTAATTAAAGCAACTTTTTCTTTGTACGCGATAATCTCGACCCCAGCCCAGTGATGTTGAGTTTCGGTGTTAGTCACAATGATTAAAATAATAATAATAACTGAGCTTTTTGTAGAAAATTGTTCAGACTGCATTTTATGTACAAAAATGTATTTATACACACACGAACACAAGAAAAAACTACACCTGTTCGTAGAACACAATTCAGATTTCAACCTAGTGCGCCCCCAGTGGCACAACAGTATGTCTGCGGACTTACAACGCTAGAAACCGGGTTTCGATACCCGTGGTGGGCAGAGCACAGATAGCCCATTGTGCAGCTTTGTGCTTAACTTTAAACAAACAAACACTCTAGTGTTATTCAACAGCGAACTAAACATTCCTTTTACAATCCCTGTTTCCTCGTTTTAAAACCAATAATAAAATAAATCTCATTCACACGTGGATAAGGATCAACGACACGTCACTTAATGCTACAACTTTTGTAGTTTGTTTCTTTTACAACGTAATAACAAGTACAACATTGTTGGAATAGTGTAGCGGTCGGAAGAGTTGTTAACCCAACAGACGCACACTCGCTTTCATGCATAACGGGCTACCTATGTTGTCATAGCAACGGCCAGCAACCAAGTTAAATATGAGTTAAAATGGACAAGAAAATCGCTTGGAAAATTGAAGATGATTTCGCGGCCATACAACGCTATTTGATCTATATGATTGAGCCAGGCATGGCTGAATGTTTATCGTACCTAAGCTATGAGTCTAGGGTTTCATGGGTCGCGTCCCGTTGCAGCTAAAATACGCTCCGAACTTTTAGACTGTGGGTGTACAATAAGAGTGACAGTTAAATCCTACTTTAGGTAAGAAAATAATAGCCAAAGAGTTGGCGATGGATGTTGTTAATTAGCTAAATTCGCTCTCATCTATCAGGTCAAAATTATAGATGGCTATGCATAGATAGCCCTCGTGTAGCTTTGGGCAAAATTCTGAAACAAAAGAGTAATACTCATTCCATGTGATAAGGTAAAGCAGATTAGCAACAACACTGCAACTTGTAGATACAATTAAACATATTTCATTTTCAAACCTATCGTTTAACCTAACATTTTGTGTTTCTTTGTAGTCTTGAACGAAAAACAATCCTATACTTATCTGCCACTTTCATACTTCAATAGGTGACCGATCAAATATGATTATTTAATGAATTGTCAACGGAAGTTAGGCTTAGCATTCTTCACAGGTCACATACCGGTACTGCATTTCCGCCGTAACGCTTCGGTAACTCATTTAAAAGTGGCATGGACTTAGCCAAGCCCTGCCAACATCCACTTCTGACTTTATCTCGTCAGTATAAATCATGTTACACCGGAACTAAAAGCCCCTCTGGTGATTTCTCACTGAACATACACTCCTCTATTTAATAATCTTGATAAATATCTTCTACCTAATCGCTTTTGTTCTTTGTCTTTATTTTTCAAACAGTCTAGCATTCAGTACAGTTTGTAAGGACAGGACTTCAAGTTTTTGTTTACATTAACTTTAAATTGAGTATTGAAATAGATACTTCAATTTTAATCTCAATTAGAGACACGCACCTTCCCTCGACTACAAATGAGCTTCGTTTTCGAAAACATCGCGATTATTTTATATGTCATACCAGGTCGTCTTTTAATAAGTCTACTGTTATTTTATGTCATACCAGGTTTTCTTTCAATAACTCTACTGTTATTTTATGTCATACCAGGTCCTCTTTCTTTAAGTCTACTGTTTTATATGTCATACCAGGTCCTCTTTCAATAAGCCTACTGGTATTTTATGTCATACTAGGTCCTCTTTCGAAAAGTCTACTACTATTCTATGTGTTGTACCAGGTCCTCTTTCATTAAATCTACTGTTTTATATTTCATACCAGGTCCTCTTTCAATAAACCTACTGTTATTTCATGTCATACCAGGTCCTCTTTCAATAAGCCTACTGGTATTTTATGTCATACTAGGTCCTCCTTCGATAAGTCTACTATTATTCTATGTGTTGTACCAGGTCCTCTTTCGATAAGTCTACTGTTATTTTATGTCATACCCGGTTCTCTTTCAATAACTCTACTGTTATTTTATGTCATACCAGGTACTCTTTCATTAAGTCTACTATTTTATATGTCATACCAGGTCCTCTTTCAGTAAGCCTACTGTCAGTTTATGTCATACCAGGTCCTCTTTCGATAAGTCTACTATTATTCTATGTGTTGTACCAGGTACTCTTTCATTAAGTCTACTGTTTTATATGTCATACCAGGTCCTCTTTCAGTAAGCCTACTGTCATTTTATGTCATACCAGGACCTCTTTCTATAAGTCTACTATCATTCTATGTGTTGTACCAGGTCCTCCTAATAATGAAACTCGTTATTGTTGTTGTTTTATATATTATACTAAGTAATCTCATGTGTGTATATTGCACTTTATAATTGGAGTCTTTCTCAAATACATTTAATATATAAGTTTAGATCATTCTTAACCAGAGAGAGTTTGAACTAACCACAAAGAGTAAATTGTTTGATATTTTTTATGACGCGTCACAAACAGGTGTGGGATAAATAATTTGCCAAAGACAAAATCTTTAATTAAGAATGGTTTTAATACCTAAGAATATTTATGCAAAAATTCTAGCAATTAACGAATGCAAATTATGTGAGAAAGTAAAATATTCTGTTGATTAGTTCTCGAAACAGAAAATCAACACGTTACAAGTAATTTAAAGCAGTTATGAACAATTGTTTTTCATCTAAATAAACTATTTAAAATACGTACTTATTAATATCACTCAACACATCATATATCATTAGCATAAATAACAATAATATTATAACAAATTTCCGTCCCACAATAGGTTACCAGTAGCTTTAAGACTCTGCATTACTAAAATCTGGGGCTCGAATCCCCGCGATGGACAAAGTGGATATAACCCATTGTACAGCTTTATGCTAAAACAAACAAAATTCGCTTCTGTTCCCATGCTTTGGATGAGGTTCAGAAGACTGATCGATCAAAGCTTTGGCTTACAAAACTGAATCAATGGAATCTTTTAATTTAAAATGGCCTACATGCTCCCTAATATAATATATAGAACATAAGGAATACTATACATTTTCTACCAAAGATCAAAATAAAATAAAAATTTTGCTTATGAATTAAAGTATGAATTGAGTGCAATAAAGCAAAACAAAACTTTTTTTTCGAATACAGTGTTTCAGGAATATTTTAACCCGAGTTGAGTGATCGAGAAAAAAACTATGGGATTCTAATAATTCAACCCAGTATAGGAAACAACACTTGCTATAAAAATTATCACACACTTTTTTGCTTATAAATTGAAATGTGGAGTAGGACTGCAAGCAACAAACCAAAACAAACAACACTTGCTACAAAAAATATCACATATTATTTTGCTTATAAATTGAAATATGGAGCAGGACTGAAAACACCAAATAAAACAAACACTTGCTAAAAAAATATCACTTTTTTTTGCTTATAAATTGAAATGTGAAGTACGACTGAAAGCAACAAACGAAAACAAATCAACTTTTTTCCAAATACAAAAATAAAAATATGATTTTCTAATAGCTCTACTTACCCCAGGTGGCGCAGCGGTAGGTCTGCGGACTTATATAGCTAAAAATGGATTTCGATACTCGTAGTGGACACAGCACAGATAGCCTACTGTGTAGCTTTGTGCTTAATAACAAACAAACTTTACTTGGTAGGAAATAAATTTCGTTGCAAAACATTTGTTGTTCGACGAAAATAATTATTACAACGTTGTTGTGCCATGAAAGTATCCTTTCACAGTTAGAACTGTAGGATTTCATTGGTAAAATGTGACACCTCCACATTACATTCATGTCACTCTATGAGCTTCATTGCTGTGCAGAAGTCCTAGTGTCGTGTTCAGAACTGTGTTATCATCACAAAATTCCTACTTTAAAAGTAAAAACCAAAGAGAGAAGCAGTTTTCGACAGAGTTATTTGGGTGACTGTATCGAAACGTTTAAGAGAGTGCTTAGGTTGATTATATTGAAGGGAAATTCAAGAGAATTCTTTGGATTACTGTATCTAAATTTTAAAACCGATATTTGGGTGACTGTATCGAAACGTTTAAGAGAGTGCTTAGGTTGATTATATTGAAGGGAAATTCAAGAGAATTCTTTGGATTACTGTATCTAAATGTTAAAAACCGATCTTCGGGTGACTGTATCGAAACGTTTAAGAGAGTGCTTAGGTTGATTATATTGAAGGGAAATTCAAGAGAATTCTTTGGATTACTGTATCTAAATGTTAAAAACCGATCTTCGGGTGACTGTATCGAAACATTTAAGAGAATTCTTTGGTTAGCTGTATTGAAACATTCAAGACAGTTATTTGGGGAAACTATGCCAAAACATAATGGGTCGTTTTGGAAAGCGAATCTGGTTACTTATCTACAATTTTATTTACTTGAGAGAATATAAACAATCTCAATGTTAAATACATCCAGTATGAAATATTTAACTTTGATCAGACTGATTCCTAAAATCAAGTGAAATACCTCCAGTGAAACTTTCCTAAAATAAAGTTAAAAGGCTTAATTAATTGCATTGGAAATTATCATATGTGTATGATAAGTATATCTGAATTCATTTTGCCAATGTATGTATGTTTGGATATCAACGTATGTGCTTTAGAGATGGAAACGTAATTCTACTTTTCAAAATTCAAAAAATAGTGGAAGTGATTCACAATAATCCATGAATCTGCTAAGATAGAGGTTCTAACTATAATGTAAATGAATTTAAACAGACAGAGTCTGTACGGCTGTTCAGCTGAAACATTGCGTATTTGGCTGTTAGCCAGTCTTTATCGTGCAACAAGCTCACGAACAAACCATCATAACCAAAAGAAAAACTAGTTCTAGTTCCAATTAACTAGTCCCACTTCCCTGGTGATTATTTTGAGAAGCACGTTTGAAGAAAACAGGTTTGGTTTGAGTTTTTTTTTTTTTTAGTCTAAACAAACTTTTATGTTTAATTCTTTATATGTATATATCATTTCATTATATTAAAGAATCTATCGAAGTTTGACACACTGAAAACAATTTTTTAAACATAATCTGAATTGAATAAACAGTTGACGTAGTTTTAGAATAAAAAGAAATTCCATTAAGACAGTAAAGATTAAAAAATAAGTTGAGTAATTTCCTGACTTTTCTATTCATTGTTGTTCTTCAATTAGAATCGAGAAGCAATAATATATTCTTGGAAAATTCTAACAAAAACGGGTCAAAGTATATAAATTCGACATACAAAAGAAAACAGAAGAAACATATTTGGTAATAACTTGACAAAGTGATAAATCACTGGACACTTTTATTGTATGTATGTGATTTGATCAATATATCCCACGTTTTATTTACTGGTTCATTATAATAAAATCAAACAGGAACCATCGAACGTCATATTATCATTTAAGTTACAGTATGGTTCGAATGTCGGATAATGATTTTTTTAAAACATTATTTAATGTTTCACACAACCCAAACTAACTTAAGTTTCATTGCTGAGATTGTATCAACTTAGAGTAAACAAAAATTCATAAAAATAGTACTAATGAATACGCATTTATATATTTCACTCTTCGTAACTGATTTTTTTTTTAATTTGCTCTGCGTACTCCAGACTAAGAATTATAAATTGCTGGGCTTATCACATAATTCACAAAACAAAGACAAATAATTATAATACGAAAGTAGGTTTAGTACATAGACTAGAAGATTTTCTACGTATTCTAGAAAATTAATTCTAAGACATGTCTTAACACACAGACAAATTACAGCTTACCGAAGGTCAATGTAGATGGCTTTTTGCTCATTAGACTTTAAAATGTCTTTTAAACTAGTTATTAGATAACCCAAGTTCTTCGTCCTGAAATACAAAGAAAACACATGGGGTAGGTAATAAAATAGAGAAAATTATAAAGTTTTGGCGCTAAAATAAGAATGAGAGGTATAAGATTATGGTAATAAGATAGAGAAAAAGTACACTAAAAATATACACACGATTTTATTACTGACATAGAGATTGGTGCGTAAGGCTTTGGTACTAAAATATAGGAAACATAGGAACTTGTTTTTCTTATTATTGTAACGTCATAGAGGAGATTGTTTTAAAAGAGTATGTTACAATACGGAAACAAAGGTTAAAACACGTAAGCCTTATACACAGCTAGTAATATTTTTTTTGAGTATTTAATGATATTTAGCTTCGAAATATTACAAAACGAAATCAACAAATGCACTTACGAAGAATAGATCCTCAAACTATCGAAGAATTGCTTTCTTTCAATCTCATTTGATATAAGAATATCTGCCTAGATAGAAATAAAAACAATATATATATATATGTCTGTGTGTATTAGCAACAAAACTTCTTATTAGTTCAAATATAGCGTGGAAGAAAAGCTTCAGAGTATAAAGGATGTACAAACTCAGAGCCTAATTAGTGGAAGCCATAATAAATATACCACGCCCTCTTTTATTACTAATAGAGATGATTAATAATACGTGAGATCTCAAAAAAAAAACTATAAGCTAGTATATAAGATAAAAGATTGGAGATGGCTTGAATGGGTAATTAAGAATATTTTATTATAAATGTACAGATAACTTTCAAATTCGATGACGAGGAACCCACTTTGAGATTAATAATGGCTGGAGACGGCTTAAATGGGTAATGAAG
>NW_013666730.1:59965-74223 GCF_000517525.1 Limulus polyphemus | reverse complement strand
CATATTAATTTTGTAATTATCATTACGGTTGGGAATTTTAACTTTATTAACTGACTAACAGTAACTGTTGGTATGTAATCTTATTTTTTTAAAGTTTGAGCTTAAAATATTAATTTTGTAATTAATTTAATTGTTTTCTTTTGGACCTCTTTAGAACTTGAGTCTAATGAATAATCCAACTATGGTTATAGATTTCGAGTAATTGAAACAATGTTAGCACTATTGTAATGCAACATCCAGTAAATAGTTTGTTTGTGTAAAACGTAAACAAAAACTATCATATAAACCTTAATGGTTTTAGTTCTACTCAAGGTAGTAAATGTAACTGAAATTCAATACATAATATTTTATATGTAATTGGTGTATAGAAACACAAAATCATAACAAAAATAAAGATCAAAATATCTTAACCATTCAAGTTGCAAATATATCATTGTATAGTTGTCTTTTTATTGTAAGAATCTTTAAAATTATCTGGTGGAAAGAATTAAACTATCATTCCACTTGTAAACTGGCATAACTTGTTGTGGGCCTAAGTTACAAATGATGCTTAAACCTCTATAATACTACTAGGACTAATCTAAAATCGTCTTACTTGTAAACGTAACTCAATAAACGCGATAGTAAACACACTGACTTATTCAATTATTTGTCTTAAAATATCTCTACGATCTTCACAAGTATCTCGTATCCATAATCTCTCTTCGAATGTACGAGAAACACTTAACGTCAACTTAGAATTTTCTAGGCGTTCTAGGCCTATCTTAACATCAGACGTCCCCTAGTGAACAAACAAATTAGAACATTAAAATATAGCCTACAACAATATGTTTGTATTGAATGATTGAGCTACATAACACGATTCTACCTTATTTTAGTTTGTTTTGTGAAAAAAGAAATACGTGTTAAATGTAGGAAAAAACGGAATGCCAAAAATATATAGAAAAAGTACATCGTTTGAAAGACGATATGATAACTCGTGTTTTGATTCGATCAAGTCCTCCGGTGGGTTAGGTAAGTTTACTCACTTACAATGTTAAAATTCAAGATTAGATTTTCCACGGTGGACAGAGAGCAAATAGTTCATTGTGTGTCTTGGCGTTAAAATAAAAACGAATACCCCTAATAATATGATAATATAAACAATATATTCCACATATTATAGTAAAATATTCATAATAATATGATTTATACAAATAAATCACTGCTGTGTGATGCTTTACTATATATATATATTTAGACTTCTAATGAGGAGCCGTCATTAAACAAAATATTATTCGTTTACGATCTTGACTACTGGTAATCTTTTAAGCATTTTTGTCGGAGTTAACACAATGTGTGCTGTTTTTTACCCCCTACCTGCTTACCCATACCTATAAATATATATATATATATTCGTTATTTCCAATAATGCCCTTAAAATTAACGTTCAAATATTATTTTTTACTTTCCATAGAACGTTAAGAATCTGCCTCACCAATGTTAGTAACTAAACAGCTAATTTTCACATACTGTTTAAAATGTTGACAATTTAGGTTAGGCTTAGTCCTAAGCTTTTGCTGTAGGACAATTTAAATACTAATATTTAACAGTTTCATTTTCAGAGAAGTTTGTGAAGGCTCAGCAAAAACAGTGTGTATCGTTGAGGTACTTAGAATTTTAAATATTGCTGCTATTAGTATTAGTTTTACTGATAGTGATATTATTACTATTAATATTGCAGTCTCAGAAATTATTGGATTATTATTACTATTAGTAATTACTACTAGTATAACTATTACTTTTACTTATTTATTAGTTATTACTTTTAAATTTAAGCTTGTGAGATTAATTCAAGTTGCATGTTAATTTGTTAAAATGTTTTAAGTTAGTGTAAATCTTGCTCACTGTTAGTGTTAGTCAGTTACTAAAGTTAAAATTCCTAACCGTAATAAATATCTGGTATTTACTATCCTCTACCACGAATTGTAGCTAGAAAAACAATGTAAGGTAAAATGAATAGCTGATAACTCTGACATCATATTCATAATACCATGTTGAAAAGCGCTCTGTAAAAGATCGTGGCTATGCACAAAGGGTTAATGTCCACAAACTGATTGTTTCCAAACTCAGTTAAAATATAAAACTCAATTAAAACATTTTTGGTGAAGGCACAAAATAAAAATATTCACGCAAGAATGTGAAAAAGAACACGGTTGTACAGATAACTTTGTTCTCAACAACAAACAAACTACAGCACTTGGATATTTTGCTAATAAAAAGGTTTAATTATAAATACTCTATGAAATTGTCCCCTCATGTACCAGCGTTATGCTTTAGGACGTATAACGTGAACACAGCGCAGATAATACATTATCTACCTTTGCGCTAAACCGTACGCTACGCAATTAAGAATAAGCTTAGAATTTCATATAAACAGACAGTTTGTGAAAATGAAAATTCTTTCCGTGACCTCTTCTCAACAATATAATTTAAATTTCATCATTGAGATATGGAAAATTGTTGTTATTATTGGTGTTTAGCACATAACTTCAATGGACTATCCTGTACTCTGTCCACCGCAAGAAATCGAATCCCGAAATTTAGCAGTGTAAGTCCAAAAAAACCCTACCGTTCACCCACCGGGGACAATATGGAAAGTTACACAGCTAACAAAGCAAAAATAGGGTGTAGTTGTGAAGTAACACAACATTGAAAAATAGCGCTCATGCGACAAAAACACACACACACACACCCAGTAGCATAGCGGTATGTCTGCGGACTTCCAACGATAGAAACCGGGTTTCAATACCCGTGGTGGGCATAGCACAGATAACCTATTTTGTAGCTGTGCGCTTAATTCCAAACAAACAAGGAAAAACACCAATATAGTTTGTCCAGCGGTGGGTCAATTGTACGTTGAGAGACTTAAAATGACAAAATCCGAGGTTCAATTCCCTGCAGTGGACAGAGCGCAGAAAGTATATTCTTTAGCTCCGCACTAAAACAACAACATGAACAGAGTTCAATGGCACCTCGCAAGAATGTTCTACATAAGTTTCATCTGTTAACTAGTAACGTGTTTTTTGTATAACGTTTATACCTAGAGTCCTAGATATGTTGATAAACACCGCTGGAATTAAGTGAAATCTGTTTTTGTTTTCTTTTCAAAAGAGATAAGAAGAAAATCCATTTAGATGAGAGTACATAACGGCATTTTTCAAAGCTCTGTGAAACTCGGTTTATTTATCGAAGCCGACTACTTAATACACCTCGACCTGCAACACTCGAAGGCTGAATACAGATACGAGCTGACAATAAAGTCATTACTGACTGAAATATAACTATTTATTTATCAACGACGATGCTAAATATCGCATTTTTCGAAACTTACAAGATGAAGTGGCTAGAGAAAATAATGTTTTCGATGTAACTTAGAGTCATTAAAGATTACGATTTTCAGGAATTAAATAGTAAGAGTTAATTTATTTGTATTAATCAACAACTTAATCTGTTTTCGACCTGTAGTTCCTCTTTGGCGAATGATGGGGTATCTGTGCTGAGCCCACCACGGGTATCTAAACCCGGTTCTTACGTTATAAGTTTGGTTTGGTTTGAATTTCGCTCAAAGGTACACGAGGGCTATCGGCGCTAGTCGTCCCTAATTTAGCAGTGTAAGACTAGAATGAAGGCAGCTAGTCAACAACACTCACTGCAAACCTTTGGGCTACTTTTTTATCAACGAATAGTGGGATTGAACGTCACATTATAACGCCCCTCGGCTGAAAGGGCGAGCATGTTCGTTGACGGGAATTCGAACTTGTGACCCTCAGATTACGAGACGAGCGCCCTAACCACCAGCTTGAGTGTTATTTAGTGCAAGTCTTTAAGAATTCATCCAGCAATATATAACTCCATTAGATGCTAATATGAATGCTTCTTCTCCCGGTGGACAAGTGATAAGTCCGTCGGCTTATAACGCTAAAAATCTGTTTCGATACCCGTGGTGGACAGAGCACAGATAGCCCATTGTGTAGTTTTATGCTTTACAACAAGCAAATAAACAAAGCTAATATCAAAAGGGCTCGCCCTGTATAATTGATGCAGAAGAAATGAAGAAGCTAAGATAGAGCAGGATTCCTAATTGCACATTCCAATTCCGAAGAGAAAATCTACTGAGCTAAGCAGTCGGGCTAGAATAGCACAAGCCCAGTCTTTACCTCTTTGTCTCATTAGAACAGAAACTGACAAAATTAATTTCGAAATATTTTTGATAAATATGTGAAATTTTCCGTACGTTAACGAGTAAAAAAAGTACCAGTTAGAAATGGTACTGAAGAGGCTTAATTACGTTGTTGATGAAACAAATCATCATTAGCGCGTTGAACAATGACATAAACAAAACTAAAATAACACAGGAATAAGCCTATCCGATGTTAATCAGTAATAATTAATTATTTAAAGTTTAAACCACCAGTTCCTAAAAATCCACATGTTTACTTACAAGCTTAAGAAATGAATTTATTAACTTCAAAAACATGTTAAACAGATTTTGCGTGTGTGTGAAGAAACGACCCTTATCTCTAGGTGCATTCCGACGTTTCGGTTATCTTTATTAAGGGTTCCAGCTTATGGTGAGGATCCTTTGTATTTACCTAGAGATAAGGGTCATTTTATCCACAGAATATCTAAGGTACTAATGTTAAACAGAATATTTTGAAAAGACTGATTTTTTTTTTTTTTGCAATCGTTGTTTTTTGAAATAAAGATGCAAACTTACATAAATGGATATATAGGTATTAATAGTAGATGTAGATATATATAAACCTGCTATCTCATGAACAAAACCGGTAAACTTAAACTATGTAAAATATTCAGTGTGGCTGTATTATCGACGTTTCTATTTTCAGTTATCCTCTGAATATGCTTCCATTGGCACAGCGGAATGTCTGCAGACTTACAACGCTAGAAACCGGGTTTCGATACGTGTGGTGTGCAGAGCACAGGTAGCCCATGTGTAGTTTTGTGTTTAACTTCAAACAAACAATCCTCTGAATATTAAAGATTGACTACACGTTAATCCTTCATTTATGAGACGACCTACATTCGCCAATACAGGGTATTATGTTTGTATATATCCATTTAATGTTCATAAATCGTGATTTTTGAATATTTAAAAAAAAATTAAATTACGTCTTAAATATAACTATGTCTTCTTTCATTGTACTATTAGGTTGATCAAGGTGTAGGTTTAAGTTTTGATTGCAATACAGGAAAACGTGATTCATCGTTTCCTATATTTAAACTAACAAACCTGACCTGTGGTGAGCTACATTTGATAATAGTGCATGTTATATGTTCTTAAATCATGAATTTTGACTGAATAAAAATGTTCTGTTAGACCTTGAATATAAGTATGCTTAATTCCGTTGTACTGCTGTGTTAGTTAAGAGACAGATTTATGTTTTGACTTTATAGGAAAACGCGATTCTGCCTCTCCTACGTTTGAACGAACATCACTTCTAAAACTTTAATTTTTAGATATTTTACAAATTCTATTGAACTGTAAGTTATTCACACTTGATTTGATACAGACAAATATCCAAAGATAATTAATGATAATTAATTGTGCAAAGTTTAAACTACCAGTGCTTAAAAATGCGCAGAATGTTTCAGTTTTCCCATTGAAACTTTGAGCAGGTAGTGAATTTTAAATAAAGAGATAAGAATAACAGATAGGCTCATTTCACACAGAAAACTGGACCTTTTTACTGAACCAGTTACTAAAGAAAGACGCAAAGGAAATAAGATATAGGTGATCATGGATTTCCATAGTCGGAGTTATGTATGATCTAAGTCAATCACTAGTGTGGATATCTACTTTGCAGCATAGCTCCCCATTTCTTTTCTACCAGAAGCTGATTCAGTTTCTATAACAACCAGTTGGTAGTGGAAGGAAAGTGGTAGGGTTACAGGATAGCTATGGAGTATCATTACTGTCTTAACAACGATCTCGGAGAGCACAGCCAAGGCTGAGGTCAAGTTCAAAACGCGAGGATGCCTGTGTTGACCAAGTTGTCCACAGGCAGTGGAAATTATGTAATACAGGCAGGTTATATGTGACAGTACATAAGACCGTAGACAAGGAGTTTGACTGCAGGCTTGTTTTCATATTTTCACACTTCAGAAAGAAATGTGCGGTATAGCACTGTATCATGCATTAGCTTAACTCCCTTAGCTACGTGAAGATCTGCAGAGCAGTGAAATGTGCTATCCACTGCTCTGCCAACACATCAGCCACGGACTGTGCTAAAATGTCTTCCAAAGGGTAGGCATTGGTCCACATAATGAAGTAACTGGTGATAACTAGCACACAACAATTAGCCTGATCAGTCTTCGAACGGGGCCAGCAATATCCAAGGCTACTTGTTCTCTGTTGAAGAGAAATAACAAGTCTTTGCTGGTATGTGACTTGTATATGTTTACTATTTTTCATCTGCACACGGGGTGCATTGCTGGCTCCAACATTGAACATCACGATTAAAACCTGACCAGAAGAACCATTGTCATATCTTAGCACTAGTTCGAGTAACACCCTGGTGACCCCAGTCCCTGTATTGTGCAAAGTCTGGAGAATCTGTCCCTTCAGAACTCACTGGATCTCTAGCTGCAACTCAGACTGAAATCCACATCTAGGTGACTAATAAAATTTGTACACCACGTACATGTATACATGCACCTGTTCTGTCAAGTGTCCCAGATTGCGTGTATTCATACTACCTTATTTAACCTGTGCTGCCATGCATTTCCTTGCTGCTTGGGAATGATTGTCCATGCAAGTTCTGGGTCTCTGAATTGCTCATCCCAAAGTTATTGAGATGGTGGATTTTGGGATCCCTTCACCAATAAGATTGCCTAGTGTATGGGTCTGTGTTGTCATAGTCGAAATTGCTTTTCTCTCAACTCGGTGTCATGAATCAATACATTCAATGAATAAACATAGTCTCACCATGCAAAAAGATAGTTCATCTGCATTTCTATGTTTCACTTACAAACAACGCTATATGATCATGTCATACTTCTGTTACTTTTGATCCATGTGGGATCATCCTAACCAAATTTTTAACAACCAGGAGCCATTTCAGTGATGCATGATTTCCTCTAAGAGTGAACTTCTGACATAAAAGTAATGTTGATAGTGCTTCACAAATGCTATAAATGCAAGGAGTTATTTGTTAATCATGCAGTATCTGCATTCAGAAGCAGATATAGTTCATATATCATATCATTCATTCAGCACTCTCCTGATTCTACCGTCACTGGCATCAGTAACCAATATGAACTCACAAATCTGCTGTGGATACCCAAGCATAAAAGCTTCTATCAAAGCATTCTTCAAGAAAAGGAATGTGTGTTCACATTCCTCAGTTCATCTGAAATGTTCCTCAGCTTTAATGACACTGGAAATTAGTATGGCAGTCTTGAAAACTGACCATGAAACATCAGTAATGCGATGCAAACCCCAAGAAAACTTCAAACTAGAATTTACACTATAATTATTATATTTTTGATTTTTTAAAAATTTTACATAGAATAATAATAAAATAGGTAGCCAAAGATCATGGAGACAGTTCTGCTCTATGAAATGATGATTACTGCTAGAACCAGGTAGACTCTAAGACTGTTGAAAAAAAGATGATGAAGTAAATAAGAAATCTCGGTGTTGGCTATTAGCTGGTTTTCGACTTTACGACGCTCTAGGTAGGTGAAAAGCGACATATACACCGGAGATAGAGCGACTGAGCAAAGTAGCTAGCTCTTCATATCTAGCTCCTGATGACCTCTGGAGAAGAAAATCTACATGATTTTTGTATTGCTATAATACGGGCTTCCATGCCATCCCTACATAGAGAATGCTAGCGTACTTTCCGATAACTAGCCACAGATCAGTTATGTATAGTATGTACCTATGTCGGTTTTCCAAGGTGTGTAAAAATATTTAACTGAACTAAAGATAAAAAAAGAGAGACATATAAACTCTTAATTTCTAACCAGCTGCATATTAAATACATTAAATCTTATATAAGTCTCTTGAAGTCCTCAGGGCGAAAATCGAGGGATATGAACAACCTTCACAAAGTTTTTTTTTCTCCTCTTTAAATTTGTTTCAAATAGTTTATAGTTTATACAATGAAATTCTATTTTCAGTAGCGAGTTAACTGTGTAGATAATAGCTAACAAGTATTTTACAAATTAATGAATCCACTTCTACATAACCAACGTTCTAGAATTAATACATAACACAACACACACATGCACACAAAACTAAGATCTATAATGATTAGAATGCATTGAATTTTCTGTTAGATACCCTTGTTGTTTACCTCATGAGACTCAGTGAGTCTAAATATCTTGGCTAGTCCTAGAATGATACACTCAGCTAATATTGTAAAATAATCTACATACGTGTAAAAATTATCAATAATAAAGAATAGTATTCAAAATTATTTTAAACATTATAACTAATTGTATTAATGAAATTAATTCAAAAGAAATATACAGTATGTCATTACTCATTTTAAGAATAATTTGATGTCATGAAATGTTGATCATGTCTTACCTTAAGGAGTAGTTGGCAGTCATATTCCCACGTAAACATATTGGCGGGCTTGTAGTTTAAGATATTAAATTATCTTTGCACTTGTACTAATTAAATACTTCACCTGTATAACGCTGTGCTCAACTTGTGTCCTGAAATATATGGTGTTTCTATGTGCTAACGTTATCTGTCGTGACGCAGCGAACCTATCAACTGTTAAAGATAATAAAAGACGTTGAAAATAATATAAAAATAAAAACAGCTTTCTATCCAGTAGTCAGTTATGTTGTATTAAGCTTGTAAAGAAATGCAGTAAGTTTTCTCTCTCTTTATTTTCGGACTAGAAGAGATAATAATTTAAAGAAATCTTGTGAGCGTCAAAAACGGTGTAACAAACATAATTTGGTTAGTTCCAAAAGAGCGAGGAACTGATGTCACTGCAGGACAGTAATGCATTTCAGTACTTCATATTTTAATGCAGTATAAATACACTAGTGAAGGTACAGTAACACTAGCATAGGAGTTTACAAATAAATTTGTTTCATCTTTCTTAGCATCTCTGTAGTTTTACTTGGAGTCTGCACTTCTTTGAGAGTTGTTGCGAAATTAGACATCAAACCACTTTTGACCCTATTTCAGTTTACTTAAGATCATAATAAGTTTACTTTGTTTAGGGCATCTTTTCATAAAGAAACTTATTACACATAAGTCTTATGTTTATTCGACCTGTCACATTTAAGATTCCCGTCTTTAATTTTGAACTGATAGACTAGAAGGGGAGGCAGGTATGTCAACAGTACTCACAGCCATCTCTTAGTATACTCTTGTTACACCAAGTAGTGGGATTTGACAATAGGACCGTAAACCCTCGGATTTACATTTAAAACACAACCTATAGTGGGGTCTTTAGGCAGTGGGTGCGTTATAGGAGTTACAGCCAATGCCAAAGTGTGGATGTTGGGTGATAGGGTTCTGCTGCCTGGCTGCATTCACAATGGTCAGCAGTTCAAAATTTAGGACAGTAATATATAACTTTAGTAGCTTCGCCTAGAATACAAAAATAAAGTAATACAAATAGAAAAATAACATATCTAGTAGCTTTAAAAAGATTAAAATATTTAACTAACTAGAATTATAATAAAAATGATGTAGTGGTATAAACTGGTAAAAATATAAATTAATCATGGGAAAAATAGAGCATTATAAAAGCACATTTAAAATCTAAAGTAGATATAAACAAAAGTTGACTACAAGAAAAATTAATAATGTGATACTTATTGTTGTTATACTTTAATTATGGTTAGTGTTGTAGTTTTAGTATTTGACATGTTAAGAGTTAGTGTTTCAGACTATTTTTGATTTTGAAAAATATATTAATTTCAATTTAAAGAAGCTACAGACAGTGCCGGATTAATCAAGCAAGGGTACCAACCTCTCCATATACGTTTTGAATTATATCCTTTATCAAAGAGCAAATCCATAACAAAATCGATAAAAACAATGAATCAAATGTTAAGCATTCTTCACCTTCCCCTAAAAAAAAAGGCACTAGACCCGTGGGTTATTGAATGGGAATGTTAATAATTTTTTTACCATACGTATACAAAATATATTACTTTAAAACGTTTAAATGTAATATAAATAATGAAACATAATAACAATAAAAAAGAATTAAAGCTATAAATTCTACATATTTTTACCTGAATGTGCACGGACTCGATCTATTGGACCGATCCCGTATTAGAGAAGGAATATTTACTATAATTCCGAATTTATTGTATGTATCTACACAAAATGTGACAGGCTTTAAGTAAAATGTATAAGTTTGTTGAATACAAAAAATCAAATGTGTTGCAAAAGTATTTGCACTCAAGATATGTCTAGGAATTTACGAAGTCAGTCTGACTCAGACTCTGACAAGTCGGAGTACATAGTGATTTATTGTGAAAAATAAAAATAATTTTGTCCATTTCACAGTTTTGCATGTTGTATTTTCATAACCTCTAGGACCTCCGAAATGTACAACTATAGTTTTATTCACTATCCCAGTGCATTAAGTAAATACGGTCACGTGTGTCTATATGTCATAATATACCCAGAAAATACGGTCACGTATGTCTATATGTCATAATATACCCAGAAAATACGGTCACGTATGTCTATATGCCATAATATACCCAGAATTACGGTCACTATGCCTATATTCGATGACGAGGAACCCACTTTGAGACTAATAATGGCTGGAGACGGCTTAAATGGGTAATGAAGAAAAACTTTAATATAAGTTTAACATGACAGCAAATGTACAACGTTTCGACAAGGTTTTGTCATCATCAGTTTTTCTTCATTACCCATTTAAGCCGTCTCCAGCCATTAGCTAATGTCCATTCTATACTTGTGTTACACTGCCTGTTTAAGCACTAATGTCCATTCTTTACTAGTGTAACACTTCCTGATTAAGCGCTAATGTCCATTCTTTACTAGTGTAACACTTCCTGATTAAGCACTAATGTCCATTCTTTACTAGTGTAACACTTCCTGATTAAGCGCTAATGTCCATTCTTTACTAGTGTAACACTTCCTGATTAAGCGCTAATGTCCATTCTATACTAGTGTAACACTTCTTGATTAAGCGCTAATGTCCATTCTATACTTGTGTTACACTGCTTTTTAAGCACTAATGTCCATCCTCTACTAATGTTACACTGCCTGTTTAAGCACTAATGTCCATTTTTTACCAGTGTTACACTGCCTGATTAAGCGCTAATGTCCATTCTCTACTAGTGTTACACTGCCTCTTTAACCACTAATGTTCCTTCTCTGTTAGTGTTACACTGCCTCTTTAAGCACTAATGTCCATTCTCTACCAGTGTTACACTGCCTGTTTAAGCACTAATGTTCCTTCTCTGTTAGTGTTACACTGCCTGATTAAGCACTAATGTCCATTTTCTACCAGTGTTACACTGCCTCTTTAAGCACTAATGTTCCTTCTCTGTTAGTGTTACATCACCTGTTTAAGCACTAATTTTCCTTCTCTGTTAGTGTTACATCACCTGTTTAAGCACTAATGTTCCTTCTCCACTAGTGTTACACTTCCTGATGTTCCGTTAGATAATGTTTGTGAAAGAAAATTTAAAATGAAAAAAATGAATCTCAATTCCTCCTTGACTATTACTTTAAAATTTTCAAGTTTAATCTCGTGATTTTAGATCTCGTTTCAGTGAAATAACCAAAGTATCATAGGACACAGAAAATTAAACGTATAAAACTACATGGCCAAGTATTAATCTTATTACAGCACGACCCTCCCACTAAAAAAAATTGTTGACTCCTGCCGTGTTGAAGCTGCCGCTGCTTCTCCATAGGTGTCACTGTGTCTTTATTTTATGACATACAAGACAAGATTTGATTGAGTTATGAATCTGGTAATGGAAGCAGTCGTAAATTTTCTGCTCATAATTGAACCTGGGACCTTCCGCGCATGCTCAAGAAGAGCTTGTTCTAAGAATCTTTAGCTTTGTTGGGTGATCAGGTCACTGCTGGGGGACGTGGTGTTATCCTGAGGTCACTTGCATTACACGAACACATTTAAACACGCACTACACGAACACATTTTCTGTCGACTTTATAGTTTTACAAATATAGTATTAACAGAAAAAACGGTCACTATGTCTATATGTCATAATATACCCAGTAAATACGGTCACATGTGTCTATATGCCATAATATACCCAGAAAATACGGTCACGTATGTCTATATGTAATAATATACCAATGTCCATTCTTTACTAGTGTAACACTTCCTGATTAAGCGCTAATGTCCATTCTTTACTAGTGTAACACTTCCTGATTAAGCGCTAATGTCCATTCTTTACTAGTGTAACACTTCCTGATTAAGCTGACTTATTTCCAGGTAGGTATGTAGTGTTTATTCTGTCATATTTTTTTAGAGTGACTCTTGTTTTAACTAAACAAACTAATAAGATATATTTTTGGGATTAGACTACATACCTTTTTACAAGAACAACGTATAACTATTCAGTAGTTTTGGTCAGCTATTCAAAGAAAAATTGACATAAAGAGCGTCATGTGTTCGTTAGAGATTAACAACATTTAGACTCCCTCTGACTTGAGATATCTGTTAAGAGAAGTTTTGTTTCCGAGGGATTTCTAAAGATTGTAAAATATTCACGTACAAAAGCGAAATATTAACGGTTGCTACACCTTTATGTACGGAGGGGAAGCGAGTGTGCGGTTCTTTATTTGTTCTTGGTAGGTGGCGTTGAAATGTCAGAGCAGTTTAAAAAAAGCATGATGGTAGCTCGTAAGCATTCTAAGAAATATATCTTTTAACAGGAGATGAATCTAATAACTTATCCATCAGTATATTTTAGAAATTAGTGTTTCCAATTCCAGAAGGTGTTGATTTTAAACTTGTTCTACTTCTTAACGCGGAACCAGACTGGTGACTAATGTGTTCAGGAGTTCACTTTACTAATAGATTAGCCGACATGAGTAGACTGATATCATAAAGAAATGAACCAAGTTTGTTTAGGACTGTTTAGTTTACAAATAAATCAGCAGACATGAAAGTAGGGTTACATTGCCTGTCTATGCACTTTAAAACTAAACACTTTCGTCAAATATTAAATTCATCATCATAATTTATGGACTGAAAATAAGAATAAAAAATTCTACGTTCTATTCTCATAAATTCAGTAGAAAATGAAATTCACCAATAAAATAACAAAACTATCAGCTGGTTAACAATAAACCATCAATAACACAACAAACCGCCAGATGGCTAACAATAAACCATCTAACTAGTACAACGAACCACCAGATGGTTAACAATAAACCACCAATAACACAACAAACCGCCAGATGGCTAACAATAAAACATCTAACTAGTACAACAAACCACCACATAGCTAACAATAAGACACCTAACTAACACAACAAACCATCAGCTGGCTAACAATAAAACATCTAACTAGTACAACGAACCACCAGTTGGTTAACAATATAAACATCTAACTAGTACAACAAACTACCAGTTGGTTAACAATAAACCACCAATAACTGAACAAACCATCAGCTGGTTAACAATAAAACATCTAACTAGTACAACAAACCGCCAGCTGGCTAACAATAAAACATCTAACTAGTACAACAAATCATCAGCTGGTTAACAATAAAACATCTAATTAGTACAACAAACCATCAGCTGGTTAACAATAAAACATCTAACTAGTACAACAAACCATCAGCTGGTTAACAATAAAACATCAAACTAGTACAACGAACCACCAGATGGTTAACAATAAACCACCAATAACACAACAAACCACCAGTTAGCTAACAATAAAACATCTAACTAGTACAACAAACCACCAGTTGGTTAACAATAAACCACCAATAACTGAACAAACCACCAGCTGGCTAACAATAAAACATCTAACTAGTACAACAAACCATCAGCTGGTTAACAATAAAACATCTAACTAGTACAACAAACTACCAGTTGGCTAACAATAAAACATCTAACTAGTACAACAAACCACCAGTTGGCTAACAATAAAACATCTAACTAGTACAACAAACCACCAGTTAGCTAACAATAAAACATCTAACTAGTACAACAAACCACCAGTTAGCTAACAATAAAACATCTAACTAG
>NW_013666730.1:55889-59170 GCF_000517525.1 Limulus polyphemus | reverse complement strand
AAAATTCCTAACCGTAATAATAATTACAAAATTAATATTTTAAGCTCAAACTTTAAAAAAATAAGATTACATACCAACAGTTACTGTTAGTCAGTTAATAAAGTTAAAATTCCCAACCGTAATGATAATTACAAAATTAATATGTTAAGCTTAAACGTTACAGACTATATTAGTTAGGCCTAAAGTACAAGGTACCGAACAAAATGTAAATGTGATAAGTGAAAATAAAATCGTGAATTTCCGTATTTGCCTTTCATTTTTAATTAAAATAACTTTTAAATTAAGTTTACTTACGTTACATTTTTCTAATAAGTCATATTATTATTAGTACTTTTATAATTAGAGAGTTTTCCAAATTAATTATTTTTAATTTTTTCATATAACTGTCATAAATAATTTGGTAAAATTGTAAAGCAAGGGAAAAATACCTTTTTAATATTAATCCTCATTGTCTTAGCGGAATAGATGTTTTAAAACTTGTCCTTTTACCATGTGGCTACTTTTATGTTCTAACGTAACAAAAATGATCAAAAGATATGCTTTACTGTAGAATTTTGTTGTGATTTCTTTTTAAATTTGTACCTACTTTCATGTCTTTTATGTTTCTATTATTGGGCATTAAGCTTCAATAAGTTGATAATGTAAATGTTGAACACGAGGAATAAAAATCTCGGAGGTTAGCTTGTGCAATAACTTATCGTATGTACAACAAGAAACCATTTGGTCCTTCAGAGTTGTCCCCGAGGGTTCAATGGTATGTCTGAAAGCTTATAATGCTAAAAACCTGGGTTTTGATACCTTTGGTGAACACAGCATAGACAGCCCATTGTGTAGCTTTATGTTTAAAAACAAACCTTCAAGGGTCTCTATACTTATCCATTCCTGAAGATAAGTAAAAATGAAAATTTTAAACCTACTCCTATATTTTGTAAGGAATTCATCAATTACCCTCTTATACTGCTATAAGTTCTTGAGTAGCTAGAAGGTGCCAAAAGATCGGGAGTTAGTCCAGGTAACTATAGATCTATTGGTCTTAATAAGTGGTGACAAAAATTCATGAAAGGCTGATAAAGATGTTTTGCAAGCTTATTTAAAAAATTTTGTTGGATACTCAACATGATTTCAACATTCTTTGAAAATGTTCTATTTAAGTAGATGGTGTGGATTTTCAGAACCTGTTTGAAAAGTTGCCAGATGAAAAACTTATTTAAAAAATTGTCTCTATAGGTGTTGGGATAAATTGAACTTAAAAAATGCCTGGATGGAAGAAAGCAGAAGGTTTTAAATGGAGTTTAGTCAAATTGGATTAATGTCACAAGTGGAGTAATTAGGGGCTGAGTGCAAGTATCTTTGCTTTTTACATCAGTGACATAGATACTTCACAAAAAGATTTGTATTATTTGTTGATTGAACAAATAAATAACAGATGGCTTTTAATTATATTAAATGCAAAGTATGCATGTGAGGTTACATAATTATTATTTTCATGGGAATAACCTTATCTATGTTATGGAAGAAATGGATCATGGTATTTTGGTTGATCAGTCTTCTCTTAAGCTATCCAAGGAGTAGGGCAAATAAAATTTTAGGGTATTTTTAGAAAAATATTGAATACAAGTCTAAATGGTATATAATTTCATTGTATAGGTCACTGGAGTATCGTGTTCAGTCTTGGGCTCCTTAACTTAAGAAGAACAATGAATTTTTGGGAAAGGTTCAAAGGAGGGTTACTAGGATGATACTTGGGATGAAAACATTGTCACAGACAAGGAAAGATTAAAATCTTAAAAAGAGGTGATTGTGGTGTTTAAGATTGTTAAGGAAATTGATAGTGTTGAAGCATCACTTTTTATCATATATAATGGTGAAAATGTAGGACAAAGGGACACAAATATATATTTTGGAAGGGTAGGAGTCATTTTTCAGCTAAGAAAGTTCTACTTTCCAAACTGGGTGGTTATCCTTTAAAGCGAGCTGCCTTTAGATGTGGTGGATGCAATAAATTTAAGGGAGTTTAATGGATGCTTGATAAATATTTGAATGTTAAGAGCTGACTTTGAGTATTTTATAGTAGATGGAATGTCCCAGATGAGCCATAGGTTCCTTATTGTCCCTAACTTGTACGTTATGTTACTTGTGTTCTGTATTGGGATTGTAATTAAAATGCCAAGTCTAAATTTTTGGGCAAATTTATCTTGCAGCCTTACCATTCCTTTTAAATTGGTCTTTGGACAGCTTGCATTACTGAGGATGTATAATGTACCTCCTCTCATAGTATTTGCAGAGTAAATGTTTAATAGTACACGAAAGATAGTTAAGTGTAATACAATGTAAAAACAAGGATAAACTGTATCAAAGAAAATACTTAATTCATAACTGTGATACCTTTTTGTTGTAGTAAATAGTAAATTAAACTAATTTGGTATGCATTAGGTGACTGAATAGAGTAAGATTTACTATCACATAAAACATTTTAGTTAAATACTCAATAATATTCATTATTAATTATGAAAGCTTTAAAAGTGATATTATGAATAAGAAAACAGTAATAAATAGAAATATGATGGATCCTTTACATTCAAATAACTATCCATTTTTTGGCTGATTGAATTTCTGTTATCTTGTGTATGATATTTCCCAGTATTTGGATGTGATTTGTGCTTCTCAGTTAGGTTGAGAGTGAAAATTCTAATTGTTCTTAGTTAAAAACAGGAGTGTTAACTTTGTAATTTTAAGTAAATATATAATTCAGGAGTAAGTTTGTTTTTATTCAATGCCTTTATATCTTTAGTTTATTAATTCTTGAGTTGATACTACTTGTACCATTATTTTTTTTTTCAGTCTCTAACCTCTATAAAACAATGGTGGTAGCAGACCAAGGAAATTGGGTGGCAGATGTTGTGGTTGTGATTGAGGGAACAGCAAACATCAGTCCTTATATTGAAAGTTTAAAAAACAATTATATTGTTCCAACTCTTGAGTAAGTAAAAACTTAACTTTAAATTATTTTATCTCAGCAAATTAAGATTATAAAAATAAAAATGGATAATTTTGTTTAAAAAAAAAAAGATTACTTAGCACTTACTGTTCAGCACGTATTAGATGTTATAACTACATTTTGTTGTAATCAATAATTTTTCTTGAAAAAGTTAATTAAGAGATCAAACATAGATAAAATTTAAAATATTTTACAGGAATAAAAGAAGACCATGAGTATGTTTTGTACTCTCAACTCATTTGTAATACTTTTTGTTGATTGATACGTTACAATACATAATACA
>NW_013666730.1:48637-55672 GCF_000517525.1 Limulus polyphemus | reverse complement strand
GTTTTAAAAAAAAAGATTACTTAGCACTTACTGTTCAGCACGTATTAGATGTTATAACTACATTTTGTTGTAATCAATAATTTTTCTTGAAAAAGTTAATTAAGAGATCAAACAGAATAAACATAGATAAAATTTAAAATATTTTACAGGAATAAAAGAAGACCATGAGTATGTTTTGTACTCTCAACTCATTTGTAATACTTTTTGTTGATTGATACGTTACAATACATAATACAAGTCTGATTTTTTGTTTCTAAAATGATTCACTTTGTTGAGCAAAAGATAAATTTAATACCATTCCAGAATAATGATCCTAAGTTTTGATGTGATTTTTGAAGCTATATCCTGATACTTTATTGCTGATTAAGAAATGTAGCTAAAAAAAAAATTCTGAAACTACTATAATTATTCCTTGTGCAATATATATATATATATATATTTATTTATTTAATATTCTGATAAGTAAATTAACATTTAAAATAATTAATTGTGACAGCCAGTTACCACTTGTTAAAAATGCAACAGTGTGGCACAATAAATACCTGATAACCATTTGGATATTAGGTCTTTTAATCTTTTAAGCTACTATTGAACTTTCAGAAAAATTTACTGCTGTGCTTATTGTGTGAGGCATTAACCTGTATGTATGTTTGACAGGCATTTTAATGGTGGACCTTCAGACGATAGAGACTGTGGATGTGATGTAAGTACTTATCATAATTTTGCATCTTACGATATGAATAATTTTGTATGTAATATTTGGCTCCTACGTAGACATTATGATGACCAGTATTGTCCTCATGTTTATTTTTCATGTCATAATTGTTTTTGTTAACTTGAACTAAATATAATTTACTAGTTTTCAAACCTATAAAATTTTTAGTGTGTATATCTTATAAGTTCATTTATGTATTTAGATGTATCACATGTGCTAAGTGTTAGAATTTCTAAATCAACCTTTACCTGTAAATTTAATAGAATTTCATATAAACAGATAATTATGTTGTAAAGAATTTTTTACTTTTTGTAAAAGATTTTTGACTGAATGACAAATTTTGCATTTTTTATTAGTTTTATAAGATATAATTAGCTGACATCAAAACTGAAGTTTTTTAACCCATTCACTGCGGTTGAGACATATACTTCCCAGTGTACTGGGAAATATACGTCTCAGTTGCAGCAAAAGGGTTAAAATTTTAAAATATGGTTCTGTATTCATATATTGGTTTATAATTTTTTTATGTATATGTATTTGGCTTGGCTTTTACAGTATTTTATGAAGTTACATTACAATTTCTTCTTAGAGCTAAATAATTTACTCTCAGAAACATATGAATCAAGATGGTAATGTATTATTTTCATTAGTATGTCTATTTGTCTTACCCTAGTGCTGTATCAAGATTGAAAACTTATTATCTGATTAACTTGTTTCCTTTAGAATTTAGTTGTGTTATGTAAACATTAAGTAACCAGAGTGTTTTGTTAGTGCGTGTATGACCAGGATTATAGTATACTAGCTGGAGTACTCATCCATTGGATGGGTGAAATAAAAACTTGTTTGCAACAAAGGATACAAAATTGTGCTTCTGTTTTTTTTTCTTAACATAATAAACATTAAAAGTGCAATAAAAATACATAAAGGTACCAATACTGAAAAGAAAGACGTAATGTTTTCAAGAATTCTATCAATGTGAAATAGATGGGGGGGGGGTCCATCTCCCACCTTATGACCTTCGTTATGTCATCCTGTATTACTATGTCAACTTTGGTGCTGATTGGTCAAGAAATGTGGAAACATATAAGAAACTGATATATATTCAAGTACTGTATGAGTGCCTAGTGTTTTATCGTGCACATAAAGTATTTTTTCATATATTATGGTTTATAGCTGGTGTTATAACAAACATTTATTATAATGGTTTAGTTGTTTTAAATGTGATATTATGTAAATTATCATGAATTTTTTATTTTTTTTATGTATTTCAAGATTTGATTTTTTTCCCAGAATGACAGCAAAATTTAATTTCATTTAAGTTTTTCTAACTCATTAAATGATCTTGTGTAATCTTTAATGATTTTACCTTAACTATAAATATTTTGATGATTATTCATATTGATGTTGTAGTATGTCAATACTACAGCAAAAATCTGAAAATAAATCATGTTATTTAACATATCTAAAATTCTGCTTTTTTTATTATAAAGTTAACAACACAAGTTGTCACTAAATAAAGAACTATGACATCTGATATATTATTGCCATGGTCATATATCATAAAACAAAGCCAATAAAGAAAACACTAAAAGTTCCAGGGGCATTTGGAGCAGACTTATTTACTACAAAAATATTGCAGTTTTTAATAGTAATGGCCAAAACTAGCCTGCTGTGTTGTACTTAAATAGTAGTTAGCCAGTAAATGTTGACACCTCATTGTGGCTATAGTCATGATAACAAGAAAAAGATCAAACAGATTAACTTTTCTTAACCCTTTCCAGATGGGTCACGGGTAAAAGGCCATGTCATCATGTTTGTTGACTTGCATTCAAAAATTTATTGAACTACTATTTCATGAATTTGTTAATAAGTTTAGTATCAAACTGTAGATTATAATTCAAATTTTAGTATTATACATTACTCATGTATGTGTCTTGGGATCAATTCCCATTTTCACTAAACTCGCTTACCCTGTCTTTGTAATGGTAAAGCTACTAAGGCTATTTGCTGCTGTCACTAATTTTGAACTGCTAACTAAAGAAAGGCAACTGGCTGGCAGTACCTTCTGCCAAATAATTGACATTTATGGGGGACGCAAGCCATGGCTTGAGGAACACTGCACTAATCAAATGTAATCGGTTAATGGGCCCCATCATTTAGTCAATTAGCGAATACAACTAATCACACAGATCTACTGTTAGGACTACAAAAATGTCATTCCTGTGGTACTCTAAGGATGTACAAACACCAGTTCAAGATGGTAGATTGTTACAGATTCTAAACAGTAGGTCACTGACTTTAGGTGTGTGTGTATGCCATGTTAAATACGTTGCATAAGATCATATATTTAATGTATTTTACTGTTTCACTTAACACTGATTAAAAAATAGCATAACCACTTTGGCTCATTCATTGCTATAATTGGTCATGAATCCTATTTCAGTTTTGCATTCATCCACATGTTTAACACCCATCTAAGCTGTGTTTTGAGATGAGTACTTATTTTTTATTTACTTTAACACTTTTTTTTTCCTTGTAAAAGTTCTGAAAGAAAATGTACAATTCTAAACATTTCATTTTTACTTTCCTTCAGTACAACAGTACGTTATATACCTTGGTGGTTTTTATGGCAGCTGACTGTGCTCCTGAACCTTCCACGACATGTTTCTCTCCAACACCAAGTACTTCCAAGTTCATATCTTGGCTAGATAAAGTGTCGTAAGTTATTTATGACCATGGTCTCTATGAATTTAAATTGTACAGTTAAAAACATTTTGAGCATTTGGGAAGTGAGAAGTTTTTACTGTTAACTGTAATTTTGTATTTCTTGTATAAAACTAACATTCCTGGATTAGAGAACTGGAGTGTGGAAGTATTTTTTTCAAGTAACAAAGTACTTTCACTAGTAGTTATGAATTTTGAATGTTCTCTATTGCACTGTTTTACTACTATGATTAAAGACCAAGCATATAAAATAGTCTGAGAACAGAAAAGGTTTTAACTACAATAGCCTTAACACAAATAATCATCTAAATACATATGTTAAACTTTCAAATTCATTAAGCTAACACCTCAAATTATCTTGTAACAAACAACTTACCCTGGATCTCTCAGTGTTTTAAAATCATCAAAAACCTGTAGTGCTGTGCTTAAGCCTTCAGCTACATTACTACAAGATTCTCCTCCGCCACCGATAAAGCTGTTTAACAAGATTGTGCATGTTAGTTTCAAGAACCATATATTTGCTACACTTTGTGATTAGCTAAAAATATCAGAGTATTTTAGGTTTCAACAGTGAGTTACCAAGAGAGAGCTTTAAATTCTACTTAAAAGTGCTTTTTATTACAATGTAGTAAGAGACTGTTCTTTTTACATATTATTAATGTCTATTATTTTGTTTTCTTAGAGTGATAAAAATATAATGTATCTGAGAAAATGTGGCTTAACTTGTTCAAGTCTTTTTATTAGTATCATACTTCATGTACAAAAATAAATTATAAAATTCACGTACTAAACCCTTGTTGAAATGCTATTGATAATTATAAGTAACTGATATAAATAGCATTTCAACTGAAGCTTTGTGTGTTTCATTCCCAGCAAACCTGATAAACTCTGGTATTGAGCAAATGGTTTCGTTGGCAGTGATATGTAGTTCACACAATGTGAAGTTTTGATGATACCATGTTCTTCTTACTCGGAAACCATTGAAAAATAGTGGCAATAAAAGAAAGATTTGTAAAAAATTATTATCGTTCTTTATATAATGTTATGTTGCACCAGCTGCTCAGTTCTCCATCAATTTGCCTGCTGCTTCCTAACTCGAATATCAGTTCATTGGGAATCTGATATCTGCCTTAAGTCCTACTGTATCCTACTTTGGATTTAGTATTCTGATGTATTTTTCATGTATTGTGTAAGAACATTTTTTTTTCAAATATATTTTTTAGGGTTACCACACAGAAATATTGTATACTGATCTGCAACTCTCCTCCATACCATCTCCCAGCTTTGGAAAACCCTCCCTATTCTGGTCTGATGGTAGACCAACTTGCATCAGTAATGTCAGAGGTAAATTGTTATCATAATCCATATAGTAGTGATTGAACATAATTAAGATATCCTTTATGATTCCAAATTGTTTCTTACTGTACAAGGTTATTTGTAGAAATTTTTATTTTGATTGATCCCTGTCAACTTACAGCACACACACACACACTGCTCAAATATATTATTGTATGTACATTAACTCTATCTCATACTACTTTTCACTTAGTAAACTGTAGATAATTAATTTTAGCTTTTTACACTTTAATTAATATTATAAAGCCAGTTGACATTAAGCTATTTTAGTAATATTTAAGCCTTCCTGAAAATCGTCTATAATTTCAGTACATGTTTATTTTTGAAGAAATAATTTGTTTTTACTTTTTCATTTCTTTAGCGGCAAATTAATTTAAGCATTCTGTCACCAAGAAAAATCCCTGCACTGTTTAAGATATATGAAAAGGTAAGATTTTTTCAAATTTATATTTAATATCCTGACACACTATCACATCATATAACTCTTTGTCTTTCGGGATATTTCATTAGTTTTTCAATATGTTAAAATACACAAACCATGTTTGAGGTTACTTTATATAAATGGATGTTTTAAATGTTTTCTTATTTATCCCTAATACTATTATTTTAATTGATAAGTGAAGGTCAGTAGCCAATGTGTTTTTTAATATAAAGCTTCTATACTTCTTTTTTTAGGCAGGTGGGGATCTGCAACTTGCTGTGAACAAGAATTATGCTAAAGATCGACGACACCTGGTTTTGCTCAAAGGTTACCAGTTACAAGGTATTACTCATACTTGTGTATTTCATGCCTGTCAAATAAAATTCTGAAGAAGAGCACTTCGTTGTACCTTTCTGCTAAATACAGAACTGACTGACAATTTAAATTTGTATAAATTATTTACAAATTTACAGAATACCCTAAATCCAAATAGAAATAGATACTGTTTTGAAGGTCATACATTGCGACTGTTTTGAAAAAGAACAAGAAATTGTTCTAGCACATAAAATTGATACTTTAAGTAAAAAAAAATTGCCAATTCAACAGCATTAATTAGATATAGCACATTTTTATGGCAATCAATATGTGAAATTGAAATAAAAATGTTCAGATTTAAGAGAATAAACAGTTGACAGCAATTAAATAAATGCTGCAATAGTGCAAAACTATTTTCTTTGTGATTTCTGATTAGAAATGCATATCTACCTTGTGAATAATTGCAACAGATTATGGTTATCCCCGGTTGCATTCTTTTCAATATATTTTTGTGTGATACAGTTTGGGGCAGGCTTGTGTAGCATGCTCCTGTTCTAATAATAACAGAAGTACAAGATCTACCCCCATCATGTTTCTGGGAATTTTTTCTTTTTCTCATTAGACCAGAAAATGAAAGATCTAAAATTGAAAGGCACCTAACTGTTTTGATATTGTGGGAAACCCTATTTTGTGTGTTGTATGTGAGCTAGTATAAATCATCACCATTTAGATTTTACATAATTGGAAAATAATCATTTTTAAAGTATTTATTTTATAATTACTCAAAATGTTGTTTGGTTATGATCACTATCACTTTATGGAAATATACACCGTTAACCTTCTTCTCATACACAATTTTCGTCATAGATGCTAATATTTTGTGTGGTACAATAGAATTCTAAAAACATTTGTAGAATGTTCAGGATCATTCAATTAAAAATATTTATGCAAAATCAAATAATACACTGACAGTTGTATGGTAGACTTTATTTTCAAAATTGGTCAAGTATTTTGTTTAAGGAAAAAAAAAATAGAAATATTATAATATACAAATTATAGACACACATACGTAATTTTTGCAGTGAAATCTTGGGAGCATTGTTATTGTCTGAAACTTTAATTGTACAGATACTTCAGAATATTATGTGCACTGTAAATAACTGAAATCTCAATTTTCTGTGGATTCACAGATTACTAAGTTTTTCTTCATCACCTGGGTCAATTCCTGTGATTTGTATAAATCCAGTTAAAAAAAAGGGGGGCCAGCATATGCTACAATGATTTTACACGTGCTTGCGATGTTTTGTAAACAAAGGGTTCAACATATAGTCACAATGCAACTCCCTCATTGGCTGCTTTCCACAAAACATTCCACTTTACATGTGCTATGCAGTGTAGTTATGGCCACCTCCATCATGTCCATATGAAGACAGCAATTTGTCAGATAAAGTTGAAATAGAATCCATCAAAATCCATCTTTATAATTTGCCATCCAACTTCAAAA